>NC_067169.1:63013291-63161885 GCF_903995435.1 Acomys russatus | reverse complement strand
TTTCTTCTCTCTCTCTCTCTCTCTCTCTCTCTCTCTCTCTCTCTCTCTCTCTCCTATCCTTTACATATGCTGTGTCTATCATCTAACCTCTTTAGATTAATTTATTTCATATATCTCCTCTATCGAATATCTGGATAACATTCATTTATCTTCTTTCTTTTATACCTCCATTGTTAAATGTATTATATTTCTTTTATCTAGTTCTTCATCCTCTGTGTCATGTACTTTACCATCTATTATTTATAATCTATCATCTTTCGTATAGTAATGACCTATAATTTATCACATAGCATTCACCATCCTTCACGTATTTTTCATAGTGTATAACTCCTGTGATAAACTTGTTACTTAAAAATACAGCCAGTCTGGCCCTTTTGTCCAATATATTCCATGAGATTGTTAACTGTGGTATAAATAGTATTACTCAAGAACAGGAAAGACATTTCATAAGCATCAAGTTAGAAAATTAAGCATAAATAGGTAATTATATACTTAACTACATAACTTTAGACTAGACCAAAAACTTACATAACTGAAATATGAAATTCTGAAATCCACAGTTTACAGTTGGTGAGTTCCCTATCCCTATATGAATGTTTGGTACAAGAGTAGAAAAAAAACTTAATATTTTGCCCTTACAACAGAGCTCCAACTGAGTCAATATTACCTTATCACCCACTTGAAGTAAAGTGGTCTTGTGTTTACTGTATCCAGGCAACTATAGAATGCGCACTGATTATGATATTAGCTGAGAACATAAAAACCACTGACTATGATTGGTCCCAAGAAGCAAGGCTGTGATTCGTCAAAACACAAGCTTAAATGACTGTGGTTACTGTTAAGAGTAAGGCTATGGTTGTCCTAAAACGCAAACTTCAATGACTATGATTGGTTCTGAGAGTCAGTGTTGTCATTTGTTCAAACATAATCCTTAGTGAATGTGATTGATAGTTAGTGGTGAGGCTGTGATAGTTCTAAAATGTAAGCCCCAATGACAGTGACTGGTTCTACCAGGCATAGCAGTTGGGCTCAAAGAGTCTATAGGGAGATATTCAGCAGTTGCTGCTTTCCTGATTTGATCTTTTAAATCTATCTATATCTCTATATGTTATATTTTGATTACATTATTTTATTAAATGATTTCCCTGCATGTATGTTTACCATGTGCATGTCTGACACCGATAGATATCAGAAGAATTTGTTGCATCTCATTGAACTTGAATTACAAATAGTTATAAGCCACTCTAATGGGTACTGTGAACCAAACTCAGGTCCAGTTCTGGGGAAAAAAAGGTTCATAACCACAGAACCATTTCTGTCTCCTCCTCAAGCTGTATATTGTTGCCTCTCTGCATAGTACCATACAGAAAAGACCACTGTCCCTGGACACCAGAAGAGTTCCATAGAGCAGTCAAGCCTTTAGGCTAGAAATGTTGTCAGTCTTTGGCTAAGAGCTCTAAAGCTAGCTTGTGTTAATGGCTAAGAAATACCCACACTTCTTATGCCTATGCAAGACTATGCTGCCAAAGGATGAGACATTTCAATATTCAAGCCTGGCTTGAATTACAAGTATAACTACAGAGGAGGAGAGGAGGAGAGAACATTCTCTACTTCCTAGGCTCATACAATAACTAGAACACTTAGTAGGCCAAGAGTCTCAATACCAGAGGCCTGCATAAGAGCTGCAATATCAAAGGGTGTTACCTCCTGTTCCTTAGATTACTGTAGATATTTATGTTCTTTTATTTGTTTGCTGTAACATGGAATACCATATAACCTAGCAGCCCCCTCAACTCAATTTAGGTCCTTAAACTACTGATCCTCCTTCCTCCAGCTCACAAGTATAATTAGAGGCCTCTGCCACCATGTAAAATTCTTCATGGCTAAGATGGAACACAAGTCATCCATATCACTATCCCAGTATTTTGTGATAAATTTTAAGAGTTTTTCCATTAATCTAACTGTTGAAAATAAAAAGCTCCAAATCCTGCACAATAATTTAAGAGAATGCATATAATACAGAATGGGTCTTTTCTTAATAGCTATCAAGAATTATTATAAAGCTTCGATACTCAAGATGGTTGACTACACTGAAGACACGTAAAATATAATGAAACGAGTGTGAAAGACACATAGCAGCAAAAAGATCCTTGCCAGGTCTTCCATGTGCTTCCCTACTGACCGTTGTATTCTCAGCATTATCTACAGTGACTAGAGACATGATAGCTCTGTTCATGGCAATGGAGGGAAAGGACAAGAGGGACCTCAAGGGCAAGGGCCTGTTCCACATCTTGGCAGGACCACATATTACTCTCTGATCTTCAGCAAGTGAGTTGGCATCTCTTTGTCTCAATTTGTTTATCTGGTAAATAGGAATGAGGCTAAACATGCCTGCTTCAAAGAGTTGCTCAGAGAGTCAGTGAGTGTTCAGTTAAACCTGGCCTGATGCTTGCAAGTGAGCTTAAGATACAGTAACTCTGGCTTGCATTCTATACATTGAGTGCCTCCTCTTTCTTCAAAGTAGGGACCATGTATCTTTCTACATCACTGGAATCTGGCACAGAGGCTTGTAGGGTGCTGTTGGAGAGGTGAAACTCTGACATATCTGGCTATCCAAATGAGTTCAATCTATTATCCTGGACTTCCTTTCTCAATGGGGTTCTCTCTTCAACTGACCTTGGACCCCCAGATCCTCTAAGGAGTATCATGTAACTCTCAGGGAGATTACAAATCCAAACCTTTCCTGATAACAAACTGTTGAGCAAGCACCTGGAGATTACCCCACCCTATGCTAAGGAGATCATGGCCTCCAGCAAATGACCATTAATCTTACCTGGAAGTTCTTTCCCCACCCACAGGATAATTAAGTACTGATTTTCCTTCCTGTGGCATAAAATTCAAAGCCAGCTGGCTGCCTAGCTGGCTGCCTGGCACTCTCATGCTCACACCATTCTTCTACCATGACCTTCTGAAGTTCGATTTATTCTGTGGAATAAAAGAAACCCGAAACTTGGTATATGGGACTTAACTCCAGGCAGTAAAGTACCAGAGCACCTGTTCTGGGTAAATCTCAGAGAAATGGGTGGATCTGTCCTCAGACCCTCCCAACCCCATGCCAGGCCACAGAAAGCTCCAGCGGCCACATGGAAGCCGAGGCAGCTGTGAACACACTATCCAGCCATGGTGGCACAGTCTCAACACAACCAGACAGGAACCTAGCCTGCACAGTTGGGAAGATAGAACCTGGCCTAGCAAGGCTATACAAACTGGCAGGGCATTCCATGCTCTTGGGAGAGGCTGGACAGCACAAAGGGGTCAAGACAGAAAAATAAACAGCCTCCCCAATGCAGAAGTGCCTCAGTTGCACGATATGAATGGGACTGGGCCGACCTACCTCTGCTGACCCGATGGGGAGCCTAAGGTGTGGAGCAAAGTCTCCTGAAGCAGAAAACCAGGTCACCTGCCTGTTCCAGAGAAGAATTGGCCTGATCCCTACAGGAAAGGGCCCATGACCTATAATCACTGACCAACTACCAGCTCTCAATAACCAGAGAAAGACACCAGAAACTACCACCCAACATCAGAGGACAGCAAGATGCACTAAAGGGCCAGCATAAGAATTCAAACAACAGACTGGGTGGGATCCAAGATGGCGGCGAGCAGTGTGGACGCGTTTGGAGGTCCAGTGAAAAATTCAGGAATTGCACAGATTTCTGAGCCAGAACACCGAGGGTACGAACATCACGGCAGCGGGAGTGCTCCACGGTTCGGAGGACCAGGGTGCGGAGGACCTGCGTGCCCCTGCACACGGGGGGAAGAGCGGGTTTTCTCTGATCGGAGCTGCAGAGGCAGCAGCACCAGTGGCACCAGCAGCGGCGGCTGAGGTTTGCAGCTCATAGCCTTCCGGTGGAGGCGATTGGTGTGGTGGCTGGTGGGAATTGCTGTGGGAGAGGGGACTCGGGGCAGGATTTGGGTCGCGTGGAGCCTTTGGACCCAGACTGGACTCGGCGGACAGTTCGGGCCCCCCAGAGTCCCGGGTACTGGCCCGGCCCAGCAAGCAACTCTGCCTGAGGCACTAACTCAGCATGGCCACAGCTCCCCTGCTGTGGCGCAGGCTTAGTTGAGCTCGCAGCTCCACACTAGGCACTACCTCAGCTCAGCGGCAGCTCCCCTGCGGTGACACAGTCTGGGCGGAGCACTTGGTTTCACCACAGGCGCTAAATCAGAGCAGCCGCAGTTCTCCTGCTGTGGCGCAGGCTTGGTGACGTGCTCAGCTCCATCCTAGGCACCACCTCAGCGCAGCGGCAGCTCCCCTGCGGTGACACAGTGTGGGCGGAGCACTTGTTCCACCACTGGTGCTAACTCAGAGCAGCCGCAGTTCTCCAGCTGAGGCGCAGGCTGGACCAGAGCTCTCGGTTCCACCAGCTCTAAAACTCTGGTTGGACACAGTGTGCAGTTTGAATCCAGAATTCCTGGCTGAGATTGCTGGTTCAGTTCGGGCCCTGAGTCAATAACTGACCACAGCACGCACTTTGGGCCAAAAGGCCCTAGCGAAGCTTGGTGCGTAGTCCCAGCCCAAAAATTCTGGCTGGACCCTGTGTGCATTTTGGGCCCAAAATCCCTAGCTGAGTTTGGCCCTAAGAATCTAGCTGAGTTCAGCCCGTGGTTCAGGCCCAGTGCTCCTGGCTAGACTTGGCAGGGAACACAGAAGGCTGTGGATACCTTGGCCTGACCCAACGCTCATTCAGAGACCCAGATCAAATGCAGGATCCACAGAAGAGGGGGGCTGAGGATCACTGGCTGTGAGAGGACCAGAAACAACAGGGCTAACCTCCTAACATCCACACCAGTGAAGCTTTGAGCTCGCAGCCTAGGGAAATCGTGAGAAAACAAGTGAATCTATCGTCAGACACCCCTCCATTCAACTCTGGAAGCTACCCAACAAAAACAAAGACGGCAAGATGTCTAAAGGACAACGAAAAAGCATACGCAAAAAACCCCAAAACAACATGGCGTCTCCAGTTTTCCAGCTATCCCAAAGAAAACAACCCAGAGACTCAAATACAACGGAAATACAAGAAAATGACCTCAAATCCTTAGTAATGAGGATGATAATGGAGGAGGAAAACAAATAAAATTCGTAATCAAATGCAAAAAGATGCAGACAAACAGGTGAGAGACATAAAAGAAGCACATAGAGTGGAACTGGAAAAATTGCAGGAAAATGCAAACAACCAGATGAAAGAAATAAATAAAACGGTTCAAGCTCTGAAGACCTATAAAGAGGCAATGGAAGAAACTCAGGAATATACAAAAAATCAGATGAAAGAAATCAAAAACCCAGTTCAAGATCTGAAAATGAAAATGGATCAATGATAAACACACAGACAGAAGAAAAACGAGAACGTGAGACCTCAGAGAAGAAGGCGAGCAACACAGAGGTGAGCTTTTCTAACAGAATCCAAGAGATGGAAGAACGAATCTCAGGGCTAGAAGATACAATCACAGATATTGAATCAACCATAAAGAATATGCCAAATCTGGAAAACTCCTGACACAAAACATCCAAGAAAATTAAGGACACCATGAAAAGAAGAAATTTGCGGATAATAGGCATTGAAGAAAGAGAAGACATCAGACTCCAGGGCCCAGAAACTATTCTCAACAAAATCATAGAAGAAAATTTCCCCAATCTAAAGAAAGAGATGCCTATAAACATACAAGAGGCCTACAGAACACCAAATAGAATTGACCAGAAAAGAAAAACTGCCCGCCACATAATAATCAAAACACAAAACATGCAGAACAAAGAAAAATATTAAAAGCTGCAAGGGAAAAGGGCCAAATAACATTTAATGGCAAACCTATCAGAATTACACCCGAATTCTCAGCAGAGACCATAAAAGCCAGAAGGGCCTGGACAGAGATCCTGCAAACCCTAAGAGACCACAGATGCCAGGCCAGACTAATTTACCCAGCAAAATTATCAATAAACATTGATGGAGAAAACAAAGTATTCCATGACAAAAACAAATTCAAACAGTACCTATCCACAAAACCCAGCTTTACAGAAGGTACTAGAAGGAAAACTCCATCCCAAAGGTCAAGCTACAACCAAAACTACCCAGGAAATAGATAACTATCCCATGGCAAAAACACAACTACACAAATGCTCGACTGGAAACAACATCAAAATTAAGACTCTTAACAGTCACTGGTCATTAATATCTCTCAACATCAATGGCCTCAATTCACCAATAAAAAGACACAGACTAACTGAATGGGTACATAAACAAGATCCAACATTCTTCTGCATTCAAGAAACACTTCTCACCCATAATGAAAAGCATTACCTCAGGGTAAAAGGTTGGAAAAAAATATTCCAAGCAAATGGTCACAAGAAGCAAGCAGGCGTAGCCATTTTAGTATCGAACAAAATAGACTTTCAACCAAAATTAATCAAAAGGGATGAGGAAGGACACTTCATACTCATCAAAGGTAAAGTCTACCAAGATGACATCACAATTCTGAACATCTATGCTCCCAATACAAGGGCACCCCACATTTGTAAAAGATCTCCTAAAAAAGCTTTAAACCACACATCGATCCCCACACAATAGTAGTGGGAGACTTCAACACCCACTCTCACTGAAGGATAAGGCATTGAAACAGGAACTAAGCCGAGAAATAACATCATTAACCAATGCCATGGGTCAAATGGATCTAACAGATATCTATAGAACCTTTCACCCAAACAAGAAAGAATACACCTTCTTCTCTGCACCCCATGGAACCTTCTCCAAAATTGATCACATCGTAGGTCACAAGCAAGCGTCAATAGATACAAGAGGATTGAAAATAATACCTTGTATCCTATCAGATCACCATGCTCTTAGGCTGCAATTCAACAACAACAGAAATAACAAAAAGCCTACACGTACGTGGAAACTAAACAACTCTCTGCTAAATGACACCCTGGGTCAGGGAAGAAATAAAGAAAGAAATCAAGGAGTTTCTGAAATTCAATGAAAATGAAGAAACAACATACCCAAATTTGTGGGATACATTGAAAGCAGTGCTAAGAGGAAAATTCATAGCACTAAGGGCCTTTAAAAAGAAATTGGAAACATCGCACATAAGCATCTTAACAACACAACTGGAAGCCCTAGAAAAAAAAGAAGCAGAAACACCCAAGAGGAATAGACGCCTGGAAATAATCAAACTCAGGGCTGAAATTAACAAATTAGAAACTAAGAAAACAGTCCAAAGAATCAACAAAACCAAAAGCTGGTTCTTTGAGAAAATCAACAAGATAGACAGACCATTAGCCAAACTAACTAAAAGTCAGAGAGGACAGTATTGAAATCAACAAAATCAGAAATGAAAAGGGAGACATAACAAACAGACACTGAAGAAATTCAAAGAATCATAAGATTCTACTTTGAAGGCATATACGCCACAAAATTTGAAAATCTAAGGGAAATGGACGATTTTCTTGAACAATTTCACTTGCCAAAGTTGAATGAAGAACAGATAAACAGCTATATAGTCCCATTTCCCCTACAGAAATAGAAGCAATCATCGATGGTCTCCCAACCAAAAAAAGCCCAGGGCCAGATGGTTTCAGTGCAGAATTCTACCAGACCTTTAGGGCGAGCTAATACCGATACTCTTCAAGCTACTCCAAAAGATAAAATGGATGGAAAATTCCCAAATTCATTCTATGAGGCCATAGTCTCATTGATACCTAAACCTCACAAAGACTCAACAAAGAAAGAGAATTTCAGGACCAATTTCTCTTATGAACATCAATGCAAAAATACTAAATATACTACTTGCAAAACGAATACAGGAGCACATCAAAGATATCATTCATCATGACCAAGTAGGCTTCATTCCAGGCATGCAAGGATGGTTTAATATACGGAAATCCATCAATGTAATCCACCAATAGAAAAAAACTGAAAATAAAAAACCACATGATCATCTCCTTGGATGAGAGAAAGCATTTGATAAATTCAACACCCATTCATGTTTAAAGTTTTAGAGAGATCGGGGATACAAGGCACTTTCCTCAACATAATAAAGGCTATATACAGCAAGCCAATAGCCAAAATCAAAGTAATGGTGAGAGACTCAAGGAAATTCCTCTAAAATCGGGAACAAGGCAAGGCTGCCCACTCTCTCCATATCTCTTCAATATAGTTCTTGAAGTTCTAGCCAGAACAATAAGACAACAAAAGGAGATCAAGGGTATCCAAATGGGAAAGGAGGAAGTCAAATTATCCCTATTTGCAGATGATATGATAGTGTACATAAGTGACCCTCAAAACTCCACCAGAGAACTCTAAAGCTGATAACCACCTTCAGCAAATTGGCTGGATACAAAATTAACTCAAAAAGTCTGTAGCCTTCCTATACACAAATGACAAGCTTGCAGAGGAAGAAATTAGGAAAACCACACCCTTCACATTAGCCACAAGCAATATAAAATATCTAGGAGTTACCCTAACTAAGCAAGTGAAGGACTTGTATGAAAAAATTTCAAAACTCTGAAGAAAGAGATTGAAGATGGCCTGAGAAGATGGCGTGATCTTCCTTGCTCATGGATCGGGAGAATTAACATAGTAAAAATGGCCATCCTACCAAAAGCAATCTACAGATTCAATGCAATCCCTATCAAAATACCTACACCAATTTTTTAAAGACATTGAAAGTTCAATTCTCAACTTCATATGGAAAAACAAAAAACCCAGAATAGCTAAAACAATCTTGTACAATAAAAGGTGCTCCGGAGGAATCTCCATACCTGATCTCAAACTGTACTATAAAGCAATAGTCATTAAAACAGCATGGTACTGGCACAGCAACAGGCTGGTTGATCCGTGGAATCGAATCGAAGACCAGATATGAATCCACACACATATGGTCACTTGATTTTTGACAAAGAAGCCAAATCCATTCAATGGAAAAAGGATAGCATCTTCAACAAATGGTGCTGGTCTAACTGAGGTCTATGTGTAAAAAAATGAAACTGGACCCATATTTGTCACCCTGCACAAAACTCAAATCCAAGTGGATTAAAGACCTCAACATAAAACCAGAGGACACTAAGCCACTTAGAAGAAAAAGTGGGAAAGAGCCTGGAACATATTGGCACAGGAGACAACTTCCTGAACAGAACACCAACGGCCCAGGCCTTAATGTCAACCATTAATAAATGGGACCTCATGAGGCTGAGAAGCTTCTGTAAGGCAGGAGACACTGTCAAGAGAACAAAGCGACAGCCTACAGACTGGGAAAAAAATCTTCACCAACCCTACATCTGACAAAGGTCTAATATCCAAAATATATAAAGAACTCAAGAAATTAAACACCAGCAAACCGAATAACCCAATTGAGAAATGGGCTTGGAACTAAACAGAGAATTCTCAACAGAGGAGTATCAAATGGCTGAGAAACACTTAAAGAAATGCTCAACCTCCTTAGTCATCAGGGAAATGCAAATCAAAACAACTCTGAGATTCCATCTTACAACCCATCAGAATGGCTAAGATGAAAAATTCAAGCGACACCCCATGCTGGCGAGGATGTGGGGAGAGAGGAACACTCCTTCATTGCTGGTGGGAATGCAAACTAGTACAGCCACTTTGGAAATCTATCTGGTGCTATCTCAGAAAAATGGGAATAGGGCTTCCTCAAGACCCAGCTATTCCACTCCTTGGAATATACCCAGAAGATGCTCCAGCACACAACAAGAAAATTTGCTCAACCATGTTCATAGCAGCCTTATTCATAATAGCCAGAACATGTGAAACAGCCTAAGTGTCCCTCAGGAGAAGAGTGGATAAAGAAACTGTGGTACATATACACTATGGAATACTACTCAGCTATTAAAAACAAGGAATTCCCGAAATTTGTGGATAAATGGATTGAGCTAGAAATGATCATAATGAGTGAGTTAACCCAGAAGCAGAAAGAATAAAATGGTATATACTCACTTATATCTGCATACTAGCCCAAGGGGCATGTCCCACGAAAGCCTTCACTTACCAGGAAACTGGGACAGAGGGGAAGGCATCCTATTGGGACTCTAAATGAGAGACGCATGGGAGAACAGCAAAATAAAAGGATCCAGAGGGTCCTAGAAATCTACAAGTAGAACAATATGATAGGCAGATTTGGGCCCAGGGGTCCCGCTCAAACTAAGGCACCAGCCAAGGACAATACAGGAGGTAAACTTTAAACCCCTTCCCAGATCTAGCCAATGGTCAGAATATTCTCCACAGTTGAGTGGAGAGTGTGATACGACTTTCTCACGTACTCTGGTGCCTCACATTTGACCATGTCCCCTGGAGGGGGAGACCTGGTGGCACTCAGAGGAAGGACAGCAAGCAGCCAGGAAGAGACTTGATACCCTATGAGAATATATAGGGGGACGTAATCCCCCTCAGGAACAGTCATAGGGGAGAGGAATAATGGGAAATTGGGGGGGGGGGAGGAATGAGAGGATACAAGGGATGGGATAAACATTGAGATGTAACAAGAATAAATTAATAAAAAAATAATGTAAAAAAAAAAAAAGAATTCAAACAACAAAAGCCAAAAGAATATGATATCTCCAGATCCCAGCTATCCCAAAGAAAGCAATCTGAGTTCCCAACTGCCATCAAAATGCAAGAAAATGACCTCAAATCCTTAGTAATGAAGATTATAGTGGAATAAGTGAATAAAATCTGTAAACAAATGAGGAAAGATGCAGCCAAACAAGTTGAAGACATAACAGAAGCTTATTGAGAGCCACTTTGGAAGAACTTCAGGAAAATACAAACAATCAGCTGAAGAAAATCAATCAAAGAGTTCAGGATCTGATGAGGAAATTGAAGAAATAATAAAGGCACAGCAGAAGATATACAGGAATGAGAGAACTTAGATAAGAAAGCAAGCAAAACAGAGGTGAGCTCTCTAACCGAATCCAAGAGATAGAGGATGAATTTTGGGACGAAAAGATACAATCATAGATTTTGAAGCAACCATTAAATAAAATGCTAAATCTGAAAAATTCATGACACAAAACATCCAAGAAATCAAGGACACCATAAAAAGATGAAACCAGAGCATAATAGGCATTGAGGAAAGAGAAGACACCTGACTCCACAGCCAGGAAACATCTTCAACAAAATCATAGAACAAAATTTCCCCAACTTAAAGAAGGAGATGCATATAAATGTACAAGAGCCCACCGTACACGAAATAGAATAGACCAGAAAATAAAGTCTTCCTGGAACATAATAATCAAACACAAAATATACAGAGCAAAGAAAAAATATTAAAAGAAGCAAAGGAAAAAGGCCATGTAACATATAATGGCAAACCTATCAGAATTACTTGATCTCTCAGCAGAGACCATAATAACCAGAAAGGCGTGTACAAATGTCCTTCAAACCCTAAGGGAACACAGATGCCAGGCCAGAATACTTTTTCCAGTGAAACTATCAATGATCATGGATGGAAAAAAAACAAGATATTAGACACAAAAAATAAATTCACACAGCACCCATCCACAAATCTGGCCTCACATTTGTAACTAGAAGGAAACTACCAACTCAAAGAGTCAAGCTACAACCAAAACGATATGGGGAAAACATAACGACATCATCACAAAAATATAAACATACAAACATTCTACAGCAACCAACATCAAAATTATGAAATTTAACAGTCACTGGTCATTAATATCCCTCAAAATCAATGGTCTCAATTCTCAAAGAAAAAGACAGAGACTAATGGAATGGATGCATAAACAAGATCCAGCATTCTTTTGCATTCAAAAACACATCTCAACCAAAAGGATAGACATTCCCTCAGGGTAAAAGGCTGGAGAAAAATATTCCAAGCAGATGGTCACAGGAAGCAAGCTTGTGTAGACATTTTAATATCTAATAAAAAAGATGTTCAACCAAAATGAATCAAAAGGGAAAAGGAAGGACACTTCCTACTCATCAAAGTTAAAGTCAACCAAGATAACATCACAATTCTGAACGTCTATGCCCCCAATACAAGGGCACCCACATCTGTAAAAGAACTATTAACAAAACTTAAACCACACATTAATCGCCACACACTAATAGTGGGAGACTTCAACAGGTCATTTTCACTGAAGGATAGGTCACTGAAACAGAATCTAAACCGAGAAACAATGACACAAACCAATGTCATGAATCAAACGGATCTAACAGATAACTACAGAAATTTTCATCCAAACACAAAGGAATATACCTTCTTCTCAGGACCCCATGGAGCCTTCTCCATAATTGATCATAGAGTAGGTCACAAACAAAGCCTCAACAGATTCAGGAAGATTGAAATAATACCTTGGGTCCTATCACATCACCATGGCATAAGGCTGGAAATCAGCAACAATAGAAATAACAAAAAGCCTACACACACATGGAAACTAAACAACTCTCTACTTAATGACACCTGGGACAAGGAAGAAATTAAGGACGTCCTGGAATTCAAGGAAAATGAAGGAACAACACAGCCAAATGTGTGGGACACATTGAAAGCAGTGCTAAGAGGAAAATTCATAATACTAAGTGCTTTTATAGAGAAATTGGAAACATCTCATATAAACAACTTAACAACACATCTGGAAGCCCTAGAAAAAAAAGAAACAGAAACACACAAGAAGAGTACATGTCTAGAAATACTCAAATTCAGGGATGAAATCAATAAATTAGAAATAAAGAGAACAATGCACAGAAGAAACAAAAACCAGGGGCTGTTTCTTTGAGAAAATCAACAAGATAGACAAACCCTGAGCCAAACCAACTAAAAGGCAGAGAGACATGATGCAACTCAATGAAATCAGAAATGAAAAGGGAGACATAACAACAGACACTGTAGAAACACAAAGAATCATAAGATTCTACTTCAATGGTATATATGCCACAAAATTTGAAAATCTAAGGGAAAGGGACAATTTTCTTGATTGATTCCATTTGACAAAATTGAATCAAGATCAGATAAACAAACTAAATAATCCTATTTCCCCTACAGAAGTAGAAGCATTCATTAATAATCTCCCAACCAAAAAAAGCCTAGAGCCAGATGGCTTCAGTGCAGAATTCTACTAGACCTTCAAATACCGGTAGTCTTCAACCTACTCCAAAAGATAGAAATGAAAGGAACATTACCAAATTCATCCTATGGGGCCACAGTCACTTTGATATTTAAACTTCACAAAGACCCAACAAAGAAAGAGAATTTCAGACCAATTTCTCTAATGAATATTGATGCAAAAATGCTCAATAAAATACTCGCACACCGAATACGAGCACATATCAAAGATATTATTTACTATGACCAGGTAGGTTTTATTCCATGCATGCAAGATGGTTTAATATATTGAAATCCACCAATGCAATCCACCATATAAACAATCTGAAAGAAAAACACCACATGATCATCTCCTTAGATGAAGAGAAAACATTTGAAAAAATCCAACATCCATTCAAGTTTAAAGTCTTTGCGAGATCAAGGATACAAGGCACATTCCTCAACATAATAAAGATTATATACAGCAAGCCAAGGCCACCAAGAAATTAAATGGTGAGGTACTCAGAGAAATTCCTCTAAAAGGGAGCAGGCAAGGCTTTCCACTTTCTCCATATCTCTTCAATATAGTTCTTGAAGTTCTAGCAAGAGCAATAAGACTACAAAAAGAGATAGAGGGAATCAAAATGGGAAAGGAGGAAGTCAAATTATCCCTATTTGCAGATGACATGATAGTGTACATGAGCGACCCTCAAAATTCTACCAGAGAACATCTACAGCTGACAAACACCTTCAGCAAATTGGCTAGATACAAAATAAACTCAAAAAAGTCAGTAGCCTTCCTGTATACAAGTGAGTCTTTCAGAGGAAGAAATTAGGAAACTATACCCTTCACAATAGCAACAAACAATACAATATACCTAGCAATAACTCTAACCAAACAAATGAAGGATGTGTTCTAAAAAAATCTTCAAAACTCTGAAGAAGGAGATTGAAGATGACATCAGAAGATGGAAAGATCTTCCTTGTTCATGGATTGGGAGAACTAACATACTGAAAATGGCCATCTTACCAAAAGCAATTAACAGATTCAATGCAATCCCTATCAAAATACCTTCACAATTTTTAAAGACGTTGAAAGTTCAATTCTCAACTTCATGTAGAAAAACATACCAAAAAACCAGAATAGGTAAAAATAATCCTGTAAAATAAAAGATCCTCCAGGAATCTCCATACCTGATCTCAAGCTGTACTATAGAACAATAGTAACTAAAACAATATGGTACTGGCACAGGAATAGGCTGGTTGATCAATGGAATTGAAAAAAAGACCCAGATATAAATCCACACACACATGGTCACTTGATTTTTGACAAAGAAGGCAAATCCATACAATGGGAAAGGATAGCATCTTCAACAAATGGTACTGGTCTAACTGGATGGCTACATGTTGAAAAATGAAAATATATCCATATCTATCACCCTGCACAAAACTGAAGTCCAAATGGATTAAAAACCTCAAAATAAAACCAAACACACTAAATCTTTTAGAAGAAAAGTAGGCAAGAGCGTTGATCTCATCAGTACAGACGACAACTTCCTGAACAGAATATCAACAGCTCAGGCCCTCAGATCAATCATCAATAATTGGGACGTTATGAAACTGAAACACTTCTGTAAGGTGAACAGCACTGTCAACAGCACAAAATGACAGCATACATACTGGGAAAAGCTCTTCACCAACCCAACAGCAGACAAAGGGCTAATATCCAAAATATGTAAATAACTGAAAGAATTAAACAACACCAAACCAATTAATGCAATTAAAAAATGGGGTACAGAACTAAACAGACAATTCTCTACAGGGTAATATCAAATAGCCAAGAAACACTTAATGAAATGCTCAACATGCCTAGTTATCAAGGTTTTGCATTTCAAAACAACTCTGGGATTCCATCTTACACCTATCCAAATATCTAGGATAAAAAACTCAGATGACAGGACATGCTGATGGGTGTGCAAAGTTGTCTAACCACTTTGAAAATCAATCTGGTCCTTTCTCAACAAATTGGAATAACTCTACCTCAAGACCCAGCCATACCACTTTTGGGAATATACCCAAATGGTGCTCCACCGTACAGCAAGGATATTTGTTCAACAATGTTTAAAGCAGCTTTATTTGTAATAGCCAGAACCTGGAAACAACCTAGATGTCCCTCAACAAAAGAATGGATAAAGAAACTGTTAAATGCTATTCTTCATATGGCATGAAGATTTACAGCTGTCATCTTTTCCTGCTCATACATGAGCAGATATCCAGCCTTAATTGTTCCATACATCATGCATACTGTTTATACAATTATAATTTTAGGACTGTATAATGCTTGTGAGAAATTATATGTTTCAGAACAAAAGAATCAGACACTGACATTGGATCAGACATGACAGGATGCATTCCTCACAGTATACTGGACTTCCTGTTTGGAGAAAGTGGTTGAAAAGAAAGAAGTGGGAACATAGAAATGTACAGGAAAGATAGAACAAAATGTAGATTAGTGAATCTACTCAACTTAATGCCTCAATGGTCACTCACAAGATATTTTTAATTCACTGATATAGAATTTTGCATATAGGTACAAAATAAGTTCTAGATACAGTGTTATAGAATTCAAATGTAAGATTATTCTTCACACATTATAAATACACACACGCATATATCTATATAAGCACTATCAAGCTGTTTAGGAGAAATAAGTTATACAAATTAAATGGTAGTAGATTAAGTCATGGCCATGTCAATTGCTAGCGTACTGTCATCACAAGAATATACATCTTAGGTACAACAGATAGATATAACTCTATAGAAAGGCTAGGATTTCACAAATCCCAGAGACTTGCAGAATACGGTATTTAAAAATGTTGTTATTACCTTAAAGATCATTGAAAATTAGGCAGGTTAACTCCTGGCAACACCCAGCCTACCTGAAAGAAGATAATGAGCATCAAAGAACCCCCTTATGGAGATGGCTTCAAATGTGGCAAGTCGCCACTGGGCAAAATGTCCTTGTTTCTGCCTAAAAAAAGGGTAAGCTTGGATGCAAGCAGAGTTGACAGGCCAACTCTGCCAAGACAGGGCAAGCATGTCTTCAATAGTTCTTGCCTCAAAAATATGTCCATCAGATATATTGCACCAGATGGCTGAAGAAAATGCTCCAATGTTATAGAGATTTGGGTAGAAAACTGTCTCTGTCATCTTCTCATTTGGAAAGCTACTAATCTGCACTGCAGGCCTACTCAGATAATCAAGTTTCCTCCCTCCCAAGTCTCTGAAGGAGTTGAAGACCAGGTAGCTTAGTTTTACAATGAACCTTAATTATTAGGTGATTAAGATGTTTTTATGTCTAGATAGGTATTCTAAGTTGAGAAGGACAATATGTGATGGAAACAGATTTACATTAAAAAATTTAGATGCGCAAAGATAAGAAAGATGTCTTCTTCAAGGATGTCAAATACTAATAGCCAGGACACTAAGAATGTGACATTTATATAATTTCTGATTGTGTCACGGTTCTTCTTGCCATAGGTAATCTATTGTATATATGTGTAATAATATAAATGTATATGTACAAAAATAAAATAATTTAAATATCTCAAGTGACAGCATATGCTGGCAAGGATTTAGAGAAAGAGAAACACTCCTCTGTTGCTGATGGAAGTGAAAACTTGTACAACCACTTTGGAAATCAATTCTGAGCTATCTCAGAAAACAGGAAATCATTCTACCTCAAGACCCAGCTTTACCACTCTTGGGTATATACCCGAAAGATGCTCCATCATACAACAAGGACATTTGCTTACCTACGTTCATAGCAGATCTATTTGTAATAGTCAGAATCTGGAAACAACATACATGTACCTCAACTGAAGAATGGATAAAGAAACGGGGGTACATTTACACAATGGAATACTGCTCTGCTATTAGAAACAAGGAAATCTTGAAATTTGTAGGCAAATGGATGGAACTGGAAAAGGTCATCCTGAGTGAGGTAGCTCAGACCCCCGAAAGACACACATGGTAGGTACTCACTTATAAGCAGATATTAGACATATAGTGACAAATACTAAACAGGCTTGAGGTTATGACCCCAATCCAGGAAGAATCTCCTGGAGATGGGACCGATGTTCCTGACAGGCGAAAATTGATTGCAGTTTTTTCCTTCTCTCATTTTGCTAACATTCTCTGTCTTTATCCTAATTCTTAAAACTTCATTTCTTAAACTTCATTCCCTCTATCCTATTAAACTTCACTCTCAGATCAGGATATTTTTCAGGTATGCATGTTGCTACGAGACGTTGCTAACACTGGACTGCAGCCAGGGACCGTCCAAGCTTGAAGGTATAGTCAAGCTCCGCTGGTCTTCTCCACTTATCAAATAAACATAGCTAAGAATTAGCCATTTGTTACTATCTTGTGACATTTACCAAGAAACAAAGTGTTTCAAAACTATCTTGATTCCTGCATCCCCAGCACCAGGTTCTGGGCAAAAAGTAATAAGAGAATGTTGACCCTGAACAAAGGGAACACATGCATATTGGAACCAAGCCAGTAACTTAGAAGCGATTACTTCTTTGCTATGTGTTCTGTACCCTGTATTGTTACATTCAAAGTTAAAATTCAAATTATGACAACACTATCTGTACCTGCACTGTGTATGCTCGATTGCTCATTGTCTCCCTTGAACCTACTCCATGGGAACTCTAAGCACCACAAATGCCCCCTTGTTTCAGAAGAAAAAATATAAAATCCTAGACTGCTTGCTTGAAAAATACACTCAGACACAAACTCATATGTGTGAATGTGTCTGTGTGTCCCTCACATATCTTCTGTTCACCGATCCTCCAAGAACTCCTGGTTTCAAGGATCTATTCCCCGACTGAGCTGGTCCATAGCAAGATGTTTCAGTAAAGGATGAATGGCTGAAATGTGGAAAGAAGTATATTTTTAACTTCTAGTAATAAGTAAGTAAAATTATTATTTTGCCTGGAACTATATAATGGTGAGATGTAATTTTATATTTATCATCACATAAAATATATACTAGGGTAGGCCTAATTGCATAGTATATACTTCAGTTGAGAAAAGTATATAGATATTGGCTCACTTGTGACAAGTTAATCTTATTAATACAAGATATTGATCCTAGGCCAAACTGGAGGAATGAAAGGCAAAATTGGAAACTAGCTGTATTTTTATTTTTGTAAATTAAAACATTTTGTAACTATTCTGATGGGTGTAAAATGGAATCTCAGAGTTGTTTTGATTTGCCTTTCCCTGATGACTAAGGAGGTTGAGCATTTCTTTAAGTGTTTCTCAGCCATTTGATATTCCTCTGTTGAGAATTCTCTGTTTAGTTCTGAGCCCCATTTCTCTATTGGGTTATTGGTTTGGTGGCATTTAAGCTCAAGTTCTTTATATATTTTGGATATTAGACCTTTGTCAGATGAAGGGTCGGTGAAGATTTTTTCCCAGTCTGTAGGTTGTTGCTTTGCTCTGTTGACAGTGTCTCCTGCCTTACAGAAGCTTCTCAGCCTCATGAGGTCCCATTTATTAATTGTTGACATTAAGGCCTGGGCTGTTGGTGTTCTGTTCAGGAAGTTGTCTCCTGTGCCAATATGTTCCAGGCTCTTCCCCACTTTTTCTTCTAACAGATTTAGTGTGTCTGTTTTTATGTTGAAGTGTTTAATCCACTTCTCCTTTAGTTTTGTACAGGGCGATAAATACAAATCTATTTGCACTTTTCTACATGTAGACATCCAGATAGACCAGCTCCATTTATTGAAGATGCTATGGGGTATGTCCCATGAAAAACTTTACTTACCATGAAAGTGGGTCAGAGGGGAGGACATCCTATTGAGACTTTGGGGGAGAGAAGCATGTGAGAATGGGGAAATAGAAAGATCCAGAGGGTCCTGGAAACCTACAAGAGGAACTTTATGACAGGCAGATATGGGTCCTGGGGTCCTCCTCAAACTATGGCACCAGCCAAGGAAAATATAGGCAGTAAACTTCGAACCCTTACCCAGACTAGCTGATGAACAGTGGAGAATGAGATCTGACATTTACACGAAGTCTGGTGCCCCACTTCTGACCATGTCCTCTGGATGGGGAGGCCTGATGGCACTCAGAGGAAGGATAGCAAGTTACCAAGAAGAGTTTCAATAACCTATGAGCATATACAGAAGGAGGAGGTCCCCCTCAGTCACAGACATAGGGGAGAGGGTAAGGAGGAAGTGGGAGGGAGGAATAGGAGGATACAAGGGATGGGCTAACAATTGAGATGTAATATGAATAAATTAATAAAATAATTCAAATAAAAAATTTTGTAACAAAATAATATTTTACAAAATAAGTATATATTCTTTGTATTTCCTATAATATTTTTAATTTTGTGGATTTATTATATTTATTTGTCTACCTTCAATGGTTTCCAGTATGCTTTGAATAGGTGATCTCCAACTCAGATAAAATACATACAAGAAATGGGACATTTCATTAGATTTCAGGTATTTCAAATAATAGGATTTTGTAACAAAGTTTTAATGTAACCACAACACAATCACCCCCCCCCCGTCTTCTTTTACAGTGATAGAAGGTCTGCTAGTGTTTTTAGCCATGGTTAAGAGGTATTACATTCCCAAGTTGCCCTGGGAATGGAGAGAGGTCAGTGAGAACAAAATAAGCTAAATAATATCAAAGAGTTCTGTCTGCTGTAGGAGTAAATTGAGACATCACCCAGAGTCCGGCATACCTGGCATATTGTACTTTTAAATAAGCATGGCACACAAGTTTTCTGATTATTTCCAGCAGTCATAATGCTGAACTCTGAAGCAGTATGATTTGCTATTAAGTGGCCTGCTGAAGAGTCTCCATATTTCATGCTTCTTTAAGTGCTTTTCCTGTATAGAGACCGTGTTGGTATTACCAGTCACCATCCAATCTTAGGCAGCATGCTAACCTGTTTACAGTTGATAGACTTTCACTATGCAAATAGCTGTTCATGTACAATAAAGTTGATGCTGTTGCCTGAAACTGTCTGAAGAGTGGTTCATGACCATTTCCTTTACAGACCCATGGGCATTGCAGTATTTTCATTCAAACCACTACAACATTTAACTATTTCAGAAGAAACAAAGAAAAGAATAAAAAAGAAAGAAAGAAAGAAAGAAAGAGAGCCTGAAAACAATACAGACTTGAGGTTTATTGTTTTCGTTTGTTTGTTTTTGCTATAAGAAGTCATGTCTATAATATAAATATTTG
Source organism: Acomys russatus (assembly GCF_903995435.1). Taxonomy (NCBI): domain Eukaryota; kingdom Metazoa; phylum Chordata; class Mammalia; order Rodentia; family Muridae; genus Acomys; species Acomys russatus. The sequence continues at coordinate 63,141,509 of NC_067169.1, read as the reverse complement.
GAAATCATTTATGTTTGTAATCTTTTAGCATGCACATTATTTACTAATGTATTAATTAGGCGAGTGCTATTTATCAAACTCTATGTTATGCTCAGGAGCAAGAACATATTCCTTAAGTTCAAAATCTGTGCAGTATCCATCATAATACTTGGGGAAGTGGGACACACTGTTGAAATATTTTATTTCTCTGAGTTATTAAAAATGTTTTTCTGCATATAAAGTTGCTCACTACTTGCCACATACAGATGAGGTGAGTTGAATGTTGAATTTCATGCACTTTAAAATACAAAGCAATTCTGTTTTAATGTATAAGAATAGTATCATAGTTTTTTTTTTTTTTTGTCATGTTGATACAAACCTAGCTATATCCAGGGAGGCAGAGTTTTAGTTGAGGAATTGATTAATCAGATAAGGCTGTGGACATGTGTGTGGAGCAACTACTAAAGTGCATATTGATACTCAAGGATCCAGCTCAACTTACTTTGCATGGTACCATCTCTGATCAAGTGGGTATGGGCTGAATAAGAAAAGTACCTGTGCAAACCAGGGATGCTAGCATTACTCCCTGGTCCCTACTTCAGTTTTTGCCTCAAAGTTCCTGCTCAGACTTAATTCTGCAATAAATAGATAGCTGAAAGTTATAAGATAAAGAAAAGCCTTTATCTACACTAGTTGTTTTTGGTAATGGTGTTTTATTACAGAAACAGAAAAGCAATTAATGTAAATCAAAACATTTAAATGAGATCTATTAAAATGTAAATGATTGATGTGGTATAACTTTGTTCTCTATTGAAAATTAAATACAGCATTTAAAATTTTTCTATATAAGGATAATAGTTGTAAGCAACTATTATTTTCCAAATTTTAAATGTATGACTTTTTACTCAAATCAAAACTGAGTGCTAAATTCTTACTTCCTGTATATGAGGTCTTGGATCTAGAGGCTTCTGAAAAATCTCAAATACTCATCTATATACAAAAAATGTTTTCCTATGTGGGGCCAAAAAAAGTTCTATAAACAAAGTATCAAGGAACATATCATAAATTAGAGTCTGCACTGTGGGGAGAAAAGGGATGGTATGGAGTATTCAGGAAGCCATACTAAAATTCTCATCCACTAACTTTGTTTTCTAAAATAATAAATCTCATGTTGTTGGATTTCCTATTTCTGATTAATAATAATTCCAAAATCATAAGATTATTTTCCAATTTAAATTTTTTGGCATCACTCCTTCTCAAGGAAAGAATTCTTGATATAAACATAAACATTAATGACAAAACAATAGATTTTAACAAATACATACATACATAATTAAATTAAATGTGCAGGTTTTTTTCTGTAATGCAACTGTTCATGAATTTCTTGGTTATAACCCAAACTTCTTTTGATATTCATTTGTCATTCTGTTTTACAATAAAAAGAGAAATCAATAAAAACTTTCTTATCAAAATATAATATGCATGTGAGTGGTAAATGTTGGAAATGGAAAAGGACAAAATAAGATTTTTAATATAATAAGAGGAGTTTGACAGCAGAAAACATTTTTTATAAAAAGATATGGATGGTGAAAGCATAACAATATATCATTTTAATACAAGTAATGTATTAGTAGCAAATAAAATATATTTCCAGGATCTGGACATAAGGCCCAGCAGTTAACAATAGTTACTACTCTTGCAGTGGACACAAGTTTAGTTTCAATAACTAATATTAGGATCTGGTATCTTCTGGCCTTTGAAACCTGTATGCATGTGCACATACACAGGGGCACATGAATAAAAATCATTTCAATCATTTTTATCACACAATGAAAATAAATTTCTTCAGTTAGTTTTCTATTATGGATATAATTAGTGGTCACTCCTATTATATGAACCCTTCTTTATATAATGGCAAGCCATTTTTTTGTTATTTGTTTTTAATGTTATGATTTATCTCTTTGCAATTATGGAACTGTAATTGTTGTCTAACCATTCCATGAAGATATATTTATCTCTATAGAATGGTCATATCTCACCTTGGAGTATTGTGGTGAGGATTACATTTTTTTTTTTTTTTTTTTTGTCTCTAAGGCATGCTGAACAATAATGTAATTTCAACTATTACTTTTAACTTTATTTATTACAGTTTAATGAGGATAATTTATTTTGCTGTTCAGGATTCAAGATGTATTTTTTATGGACCAGGTTCATTCAATAGACATAATCAGTCTTTCTGGAACAATGATTATACCAGAAATGAACACATGATTCAGGGTCAGCTTTTAAAAAGCAAATGAGCAATTCCTAATGGAATTACTGGAATGTGAAGTTACTTTTTCTAAAGTTTCTCCTGAACAAAAGTAAAATAAATGTGAAAATATGAGCATTACAGTGTCTTTTTGTGGGAATAGTCTACCTCATGGATGAATGTGAAGCAGCATAAAGCAGCATAGATGACAGGATAGTCCTGACATAGCCAGAGAAGTTTGGAAGTATGAACTCTTGCATACTATATGGATTCTTTCCCTGTCAATAAACAACAGATTGGCCTATAGCTGAAGCAGGAAATAGGAGGTAGGAACTCCTGGAGAGAGTGTGAGTGCTGGTATAGAAGTGTTGCTTCAGGTAATTTGCCCAGGGCACTGAGTAGGACAGAGGCATGAAAGCTGAGCAGAGGTAACTGGCCCCAGGGCAGACCACAGAATAAAATAAATAGGATACTAGTTTTGAGAAAGTCAGGGAACATACCTAGCTATATGGGCCTAAGCTTTTGTGTATAGAGTCTTATTTCTGGGAACAAGTACGTGGGTGAAAAACATGGGTTACAGAAAAATCTCTTTCAACAGAAATTTGTCATAGTACTGTTCTAGAACTAGGTTTTAGAAATTCCTGAATATATATTTTCCTGAAATTGACCATTGCAGAATTGGATTTATCACTTAAAAATAAAAACATTTAGATAACTACAATTTTATTCTTTCCCCATTCTGTATTTTCAATTTATTTGTGACACCAAGAAACTTAGCTATAAAAATACAATAGCTTTAAAATATGTTTATCATCCTAAAACTGAACTATATAAATATAACACAGTAATTTTAATACATTAATTACCCTGTAGAGTAAGTGCTCATGTCAAGATTCTAAATTAATTTATTTCACTCCATATTATACAATTCTTATATTAAAATATATAAATTAAAGTAAACTTTCTATCTCCTGTTATTACAGAGGAAGCCTAAAAATCAAAAGCCCCCATCAACTCACAAATCACTGAAATAGTAAGTAACAGAAGAAAATGACTGAATAATTTTACAGTCCAGTATCCAACCAGTATACTATATGAAATTCCTTATTTGCTCAGAGAAGCTTCTTATTGTGGTAAGTAGTGGTTTATGAAGTAATGGTGTATTAGTCTTCCAAATGCAAAAAATAAGTGATTGTAAATGCTCAGCCATAGGTGGCTTAGGAAACATTTCTGAAGAGGGTACATGAAAGTTGTAAGACATACAGAATGAGGAGTGCTTTTTTAAAAAGGCCACCTTCGGAATATGATATGGATGTTTCACATATAAACTCACACAAGCTTTAGCTACCAACACAATTTGTGAAAAAATTTCAAGTCAGCTAAAAATTTTAATGTGAATTATAGAGGGTTTCTAAAGTCTTCAGTGTCTGAGGAGCTATTAGTGAAATTTCCTTATGGAATGTGTCTACTAGTAGACTCCTCATACTTCAAAAGGATTACACTACCTCCATGGGTGTATGGTAAGTATAAATTGTACTTAATGGGTTAAAACATATAAAAAAACTATAAAGGGAGAAGACCAAACCAGATGTTTTTGTTAAAATATAAGAGGAAAATATTCTCATTAATTTTTCTTGATTAGTGGAAGAGACAGATAGAATCATTAAGTCTGACACATCACAAAATCACATCTGTTTTTTATTATTTTTAACAGATTATGAGTTGTTTCCTTCAAATATACTGCAAATTTAGTCAGAACTTGCAATTATAACTCTTGGTTTGTTAATTCATTAAAGTAATATTTATGGAGAAATTAAGTGACAAGCAGCTTTCTAACTATTGGAGATACATGAGAGAAAAACAAACAATATGTCTTGTGTAATATACCTTCCTGTATAAAAAGACTGTAAACAATAAATAATTAAGATTTATAATGACAAATAGCTAAAAAAAAAGTAAACATGTTCATGAATGTAAAGAGAGTAATATTTTGTATAGAACAAAAAAAAAACCACCTCTTATCTCATTTGCCTATTTCTTTATTTAATATATTTTATTAATTTATTCATATTACATCTAAATTGTTATCCCATCTCTTGTATCCTTCCATTCCACCCTCCCTCCTATTCTCCCCTTACTCCCCTCCCCTATGACTGTGACTGAGGGAGACCTCCTCCCCCTGTATATGCTCATAGGGTATCAAGTCTCTTCTTGGTAGCCTGCTATCCTTCCTCTGAGTGCCACCAGGCCTCCCCATCCAGGGGATGTGTTACACTGAACGCTAGCTTGATTTCCCACAACCAGAATCAGCATTTCATTTCCAACAGAATTTACCTTCCGAGATAGATAAAATCAGCCTACCTCTCTCTTGGATGAGATCATTTGAAGCCCACACTTTATATTATCTCTGAGTTTTCCAGAAACATAAATTCCATTTACTTTTCATTATAAATTTCTTGATTAACATCATTCTTTTCTTCCTTAGTCCCTTTTCTTTCTTATAAAAGAATTTTGAAAAAAATTCTTAAATAAAATGTTGGCATTCTAAATTTTATCTACATATGCTTTCTCTTCATTAGAAAAATCAAGAACGTTTCACATAAAAAATAAAATTCTTATACAAAATATGCTATGAAAAATATATAGAATTTTATACTATTTTATACTTTTGTATTTCAATATTTCCATATTTCCATAATAGAGTAAGAATAGTGCAAATATACGTTATCAATACAGTGTCATTATTGTAGAAGTATTCATTAAACTGTCTACAAGTACAAATACCACTGAACTAGTAGAATTTGATTCTTTGAGTAGTGAATAGTTCAGTATTGTATTTGCATATAATCACCTCCTTAGTCAATAACATTTTGCAATTAATCATCATGGTAAGCAATTCAATTTATGTTGACACTGTTATGCTTTGATATAATTCTCATGTTTCCCTTAATAAAGTTTTCAATACTCTACTTCATATGCTTTTTTGTCTATATACATATATATATGTACACACACACACAGACACACACACATATATATATATATATCTTTTTGCCTCAGTTATTGGTACTATAAATAAGTAGCAGTGAATTGGTGACATTTAGGCTCTGTTTCCATATCCATTAGGCTCACAATCCTGACCACTGGATCCTGAAAGGGGAAAGCAATATGGGAACTGGCTGGGAGTGGAACAGATCTCATGTTATGGAAGTTTTGATTTCTCGGTTATGTTACGTAAATATATTTTTTGTTTTAATCCCAGGAGTGTGATATGGTGGCTGCTCCAGTTTGTCCACAGCTGATAACTGCCTCATGAAAGGATGAGTGATCTATGTGAGCTGGGAACTGACTCATGGGAGGGGGGTGTGGTGTTTGCCATTGGGAATAAATGCCAAACCCAAAGAGAGACTGGTGGATTCAAGAAAGAAGAAAGCTTCTGATGATTTCCTCCTGCTTTTTCTGGTTGCTGTTGATGCTGTTTGATGAAATAAATTGGGGATATCCTAAAATTAGGATTGTACTTGCTCCAAGGAACCTGACAAGCCTAAACAGCAGGAAATAACTAAGGAGACCTATGCTCCTTTTCCCCACTAAACTTCTTTCTCTCCTACCTGGTGTTGGCATGTCGGAAGGAATTGGGGTGGAAAAGGGAAAAAGAGCTCTAAGTAACCAAACTAAAAATAGATTTTAAATCTGCCTACAATCTCAGGCTGCTGTGAGTGGGATGAGAACAGACTCTCGGGAGACAGGCTTCAGTGAGAAAGCATGTTTATTGGAAGAACAGGGCTACTTAAAACTTTGGGATGTGGTTAGGGGCTTTGGGGGTAAATGTACATCATTTGCAGGGGCCAGGGTGCTGGGGATGCCTCATTTCCATAAAGAGGATTTCCAGGTGCTGCCATACATGACCTTATACGTCAAGAGGAAGGTTATCCTGACTACAGGATTCTGTGACTTCTTCGAGGAGAGGAGAGTGCAAAGGTGGGACTACAGGCCACGGGCAGGGAGGAACAATCCTACTCTTGTTCATCTCAGGATGAGATTTCTGGGCCTGACTTCAGCCAGTATCACTGCTTCCTGGCCCCGAAGATTAGAAAAAAATTTTAAGTATTGTATTAATTTAATTTTGTTGTGATAAAAGATCAAGGTCAAGGCAACATATAGAAGGAAAGGTTTATTAAGGCTCACAGTTCTAAGGGGAAAAGCAGTATATCATGTAAGGGAAATATGGTTGTAGAAGGCAAACAGGATGGCAGAAACAGCTGAGAGCTCATATCTCAAAACATAATTAGGAAGCAGAGAGTGAACGCAAAATGGTGGTGGTCTTTGGAGACCTCAGAACCCATACCCTCTGACATACTTCCACCAGCACGACTATGACTCCTCTGCCTTCCCAATAGTCACATAGTCACCAACTTGGAACCAAATATTCTAGTGCCTGAAGCTACATGGTACATCTCATTTAAGTAGCCACAAGAACCATAGTGATAGTATGTGTTTGTATGTGTGTGTTTGAATGTATGTGGGTACATGTATGTACAGGTGTACATTCACACATGTGAATAAGTGTGTGGAGGCCTCAGGTTTACATCAGATGCCTTCCTCAATTGATATCTGTTTCAGTTACAGAGGCAAGGTATCTTTCCAAGCCTGGAACACTTCAATTCTGGCTAGTCTCGCTTGTCAATTTGGCTCTCCATACATCCCATCCCTGGGATAACTATTTCTGCCTTGTTAGTAATGTGATTAGAAGTGGTGACCGTGCATGCCCAACTTTTATACAGGTTCTGGAAACTTGAGTTTATACATTTTATACTACCATGACAAGTGCTTTTCTTCCTGGGACATATATCCAGGTCTTGAGTAATTTATCAATATCATTAAATTTATTAGTCAAAAATATAGTTTTGAATATACTACTTACTAATATTAGAGCATTAGTAGTAATATCAAAGGGGATGTAGTAAAACTGAATATTATTTGCCTTAAGTCTTAACAATCTGTTTTAATAACTAATTTAAGAAGATATTTATATAATTTGTAACTGAAAAGTATGTAATGAGATTGGAGAAATGTCTCGTCAATTAAAGGCAGGTGTTACTTTCACAGAGGATCACAGTTTGATTCCCATCTACAGTATCATATGGCTCACACCTACCTTCAACTCCAGATCCAGGGAGATCCCATATTCTTTTTGGCTTCTACAGGCATGTAGGATTCACTCACACAGGTACACACACATACACATATAAAAATAATAAACAAAAATCTTTGTAAAATAAGTATATTGTAAGAATGTACTTTCATCTTACAATGTGCCTATGCCAAACTGAGAGCCATTATCTGGATTTCCAGTTTCAAATATTTTCTTTTTGGAAAGGTTTCAATTTTTGCTTCAATTAATGACAATTTGTGTTTATAAACCCTGAAATAAATCTCAGGAGGAAAAAGAGGAACACCAAGAAACAAAACAAAGAGTAAGAGAGAGGCTAAATTTGAAAACAGTGTTTTTAATAAATTTCAATCTTAAGTAAGCCATGCCTCCAGCTGTTTGTCTACAGTTACAGGCAAAATTGATAGGGCACACATGATTCAGTTAGCTGCCAAAGAGAGGACAGAAAACAAAATGAGGAAACAGATGTTCTTCCTCAGGACTCCTAAAGAAATAATTGCTGACTTCCCAAGCTATTAATACCATATTGACTTTACGTTGTTTAAAATGCTTATAATAAAACAGTATACTATTTAATGAAAATTTCAAGCCAAGTTTCCTAAATTTTCTTGATATTATTTTCCTAAAATTTCTTTGTATTACACAAACTCAACATGTCTAAGCTTTTCGAAATTTCTATAGAGAAAAGATTTGTGACTTTTAATTAAAAATTGTAAAAAGGATAAGTTTGGCTACTATATATTAACCAGATGAAGAAAATAATGGTTTTTTTTATAGAAGGTTGTGAATTTAAAAATATTTTGTGTCGTCAAGATCTCTGGTGCCCCATATTTGGCCATGTCCCTTTGTTGGGGAGGCCCAATGGCCCTCAGAGGAAGGATAGCGGACTACCAAGAAGAGACTTGATACCCTAGCACCATATTCAGGGGGAGGAGGTCCCTCTCGGTCACAGTCATAGGGAAGGGGGATTGGGGTGAAAGTGGGAGGGAGGGAGGAATGGGAGGATGCATGGGATGGGATAGAAAATGAGATGTAATATGAATTATTTTATTTTTCAATAAAAATGTGTTAAAATATTTGTGTCATAACTCACTGATCTAATTTCTATGTAAAGCAGTACAAAATTTATAACAAACAAAATGAACATAAGTACTTTATAAGTTCAGAGAAAAGGTAAATTAAGATAAAGTTATCATAAAAAATGTATGAACCAATTAAAGTTTAAGGTGTACCTTAAATCAGATATGGGAAAAGAAAAACAGTGTAACAGGAAAGCTGTATGAAGTCAAGAAACTGGGGAAGATTTAAGAAAGTCATGCATACCAACCCTTGCAAAATAGCATCATAGGATACAGTAACAGCTTATGAAATTAAATAGCAACATAGAAATATGATATATTCTTGCATTTTGTGTGTACAAAGCCTCATGTAATTAGAGATGATAATCATATCTGGAAGCTGGTAGAGTTGAGATTCAAAAATCATCTATTATTAAACAACAAAATACGTATTTCAGTTTATGTGGTGGTTGGAATAAAAATAGCACCCATAGGCTTGTGGATTTTGAATGCTTGGTCATCAGGGAGTGGTGCTGTTAGAATATGTGTCTTTGTTGGAGAAACTGTCACTGAGAGTGAGCTTTCATGTTTATAATGCTCAAGCCAGGCCCTTCCTCTCTCTCTCTCTCTCTCTCTCTCTCTCTCTCTCTCTCTCTCTCTCTCTCTCTCTCTCTCTCTCTCTCTCCCTGCTGCATGCTGATCCAGATGTAGAATTCTCAGCTCCTCTTTTAGCACCAGGTCTACCTGTGTTTCATCATGATTCCTGCCAGGATTATAATAGACTAAACTGCTGAACCTGTAAGCCAGCCCCAATTAAATGTTTTCCTTTATAAGAGTTGCCATGGTCATGGTGTTTCTTCACAGTTATAGAAACCGTAAGACAGTTTATGTCTAATTAGATTTCAAATCCCATGAACACATCTATACATATTATGAAGGCAAAATGTAGCCATAAAAACATTTTTGAACATGAATGTAAATTTCATACCTCGAGTGATGGAATATTAAAAGGTTTTTCTATTAGTCTAGGTTTAGCAATTTTTTCTTTAGCACCTTTCAAAAACTCTAAAAATTTTGTTCTTTGAAATTTTCATTATTCATATATAGACATATATATGAGTATTTTTATTTGTAAATATGTTTTTGGTTGGTTTTGGTGGTGGTGGTGGTGGGTTTTGTTCTTTGTTTTTATTTTGTTTTGTGTTGTTTTGCTTTTTGTTTTAAGTCAAAGTTCATTTTAGTAAAACCATGAACTTTAAAACTTAGTTTAGGCTACAAAGCTGGGTAAGGAATAGTCTGTTCTTCAAAGGCATTTCATCTGTTCTCAGTTAACTTAGTAATTTCTTAACTAAATAACAAATCTAGGACATCAAAAGGCACAGGGACACTTGGAAACAAAACGCTGAGTCTCTCTGAACAGATCGCAGTGTCCTGCTTCCACCACAGCTGTGGAATGGTGCTTGGACAGAAGCAGCTCTGAAGGAAAGCTGAGAACAGTTACTGCAAAGAGAGGTAAGGCCACAGTGAGCTCTGCCCTGACCACTGAAACAGACCTGAGAAGGGGAAGGAGACTGGCTGCAGCTGATCTCAAGAGGACCTGCTAGAATAGCCTAGGAATGATTAAGAAGGCTGGCACCACCACACGTTTTACAGATGGCCTTCCCATGACAACCCAGGAGGAAGCAGTTTAACGATGTTCAGAGCGGCATTTACAGTGGCACAGTCTATGAAAATGGTGAGTGAAAGCAGCAAAGCTGGAAAGCAATGCTCCTGACATAGGATTCATAAGAATGAAGGCTTTCAGAAGCCTTGAGATCTAGAGAGAAACTAAAAATACCATAAAAGTTACAGGTTGCATTTGTAATGTACTAGTGGCTCCTGGTTTAAAGGACAGTAAAAACGTACTACAATCTAGAGGTAGTCTTTACTATACAAAGAATGATGGCTGGCATCACTAGACTATGTTCTTTAACATGACACATGTGGTTCTTGTAATAAATGTAGCCAAATAAGTCGGCTGTAATTCCCAAGAAACTGAAAAACCCATCACCAAAGTGCAGAACGGAAGCAAAATAAAACTGGCAACATTAGCACATAAGGCTGACACAAGCCTGAATGCAACCAAATTTTATTTCCATTTTCCTCTTTGTGCTTTGTTTTTCCCCAGTAGAAATGATTCTCTCTCTCTTTTTTTTTTTATTTTCAAATAAAAGATTTTATTTCTTTTTTTTCCTTTGTCATAGATTTTATTTTTTTTAATTTTATTAATTTATTCATATTATATCTCAATTGTTAGCCCTTCCCCTGTTTCCTCCCATTCTTCCCTCCCTCCCACTTCCCCCTTCTCCCTTCCCCTATGTCTGTGATTGAGGGAGACCTCCTCCCCCTATATAAGCTCTTAGAATATCGAGTCTCTTCTTGGTAACTTGCTATCCTTCCTCTGAGTGCCACCAGGTCTCCCCATCCAGGGGACGTGGTCAGAAAAGGGGCACCAGAGTTCGTGTGAGAGTCAGATCTCACTCTCCACTCAATGGTGGAGAATATCATGTTCGTCGGCTAGGTCCTGGTAGGGGTTCAAAGCTTACTGCCTATATTCTCCTTGGCTGGTGCCTTAGTTTGAGGAGGATCCCAGGACCCAGATCTGCCTGTTATGAAGCTCTTATTGTAGGTTTCCAGGACCCTGTGAGTCCTACTATTTCCCCATTCTTCCATGCTACTCTCGCCTAGAGTCTCAATATGATGTTCTCTCTTCTGACCCACTTTTTTGGTAAGTAAAGTTTTTCATGGTACATATCCCTTGGACTAGTGTTTTGATATAAGTGAGTATAAACCGTTTGTCTCTTTTTGCTTCTAGGTGAACTCACTCTTATGATAATTTCTAGATCAATCCATTTGTCCACAAATTAAGGAATTCCTTGTTTTTAATAGCTGATTAGTATTTCATAGTGTAAAAGTACCACAGTTTCATAGTCCATTCTTCTACTGAGGGACACTTAGGCTGTTTCCATGTTCTGGCTATTATGTATAGAGCATCTATGAACATGGTTGAGCATATGTCCCTGTTGTGTGGTAGGGCATTTTCTGGGTATATTCCAAAGAGTGGGATGGCTAAGTCTTGAGGAAGCCCTATTCCCATTTTTCTGAGAAAGCACCGGAAAGGGGTTATACTAGTTTGCATTCCCACCAGCAATGAAGGAGTGTTCCTCTCTCTCCACATCCTTGCCGACATGTGATGTCATTTGAGATTTTGATCTTAGCCATTCTGATGGGTGTAAGATGGAATCTCAGTGTCGTTTTGATTTGCATTTCTCTGATGACTAACGAGGACGAGCATTTCTTTAAGTGTTTCTTGGCCATTTGATATTCCTCTATTGAGAATTCTCTGTTAAGTTCCAAGCCCCATTTTGCAATTGGGTTGTTTGGTATGGTGGTGTTTAATTTCTTGAGTTCTTTATATATTTTAGATATTAAATCTTTGTCAGATGAAGGGTTGGTGAAGAACTTTTCCCATTCTGTAGGCTGTCGCTTTGTTCTCTTGACAGTGTCTCCTGCCTTACAGAAGCTTCTCAGCCTCATGAGGTCCCATTTATTAATTGTTGACATTAAGGCCTGGGCTGTTGGTGTACGGTTCAGGAAGTTGTTTCCTGTGCCTATGTGTCCCAGGCTCTTCCCCACTTTTTCTTCTAACTGAATTAATGTCTCTGGTTTTAGGTTGAGGCCTTTAATCCACTTGGACTTGAGTTTTGTGCATGGTGACAAATAAGGGTCTAATTGCATTTTTCTACATGTAGACATCCAGTTAGACCAGCACCATTTGTTGAAGATGCTATCCTTTTTCCATTGAATAGATTTGGCTTCTTTGTCAAAATTCAAGTGAGCAAATGTGTGTGGATTCATCTCTGAGTCTTCAATTAGATTCCATTGATCCACCGGCCTATTGCTTTGCCAGTACCATGCTGTTTTAATTACTGTTGCTCTGTAGTACAGCTTGAGATCAGGTATAGAGATTCCTCCGGAGGATCTTTTGTTGTATAGGATTGTTTTTGCTATTCTGAGTTTTTTTATTTCTCCATATGAATTTGAGAATTGATCTTTCAATATCTTCAAAATATTTTGTAGGTATTTTGATAGGGATTGCGTTGAATCTGTAAATTGCTTTTGGTAAGATGGCCATTTTTACTATGTTGAACTCCTGATCCACGAACAAGGTAAATCCCTCCATCTTCTGATGTCATCTTCAATCTCTTTCTTCAGAGGTTTGAAGTTTTTTTCGAATAAGTCCTTCACTTGCTTGGTTAGAGTTACTCCTAGATATTTTATATTGTTTGTGGCTATCGTGAAGGGAGTTTTTTAGACAAGGTTTCTCTATGTAGCCCTTACCTATGCTGGAGTTCCTTTGTAGATAAGGTTGGCTTTGAACTCACAGACGTCTGCCTGCCTCTGCCTCCTATAGTACTTGGATTACAGGCATGTGCCACAGCATCCAGCAACATATATTTTTTCCTTTATAAAAGAAAGCTAATCGGGTGCTTGCTTACAGTTTTAGATGGTTAGTCCATGATCATTAGGGTATGAAGCAGAAAGAAATGGTACTGGAACAGTAGAGAAGAGCTTTACATACTGATGTGCAGTTGGAATTTAAAGATGGGGCAGTGGAGAAGGAGAGAGTGCATGACATGTAGGCCAAACTTCCTAATTATTCCCAAGTGATTCAATGAACTGTGACCATGCATTCAAACATATGAGCCCATTATATTGAAGCTGTTCTCATTCAAATCATCACATTCCCCTCTCTTGTTCCCCTAGGCTTGTAGCTATATCATAATGCAAAATGCATTTAGCCCCAAATAAAAGGTCCCCACAGTCTTTCAGTCTCAAGACTGCTTACAAGTACAAAGTCTGAACTCTGTTCTAATACTCAAGGCGATCTCTTATTTGTTGTTGTTGTTGTTTTATTTCTATTTTCATTTTTATTTTAAAAAGAGACTAACTAAGGAAACCCTGTCTCGAAAACAAAAACAAAACAACAAAAAAAACAACAAACCTGAAAAATAATAAACAAAACAAAACAAACAAACAAAAAACCACCAAGCTAACAAACACAATACATATGCAGATGACTTAGTGCAGATACATACATGCTCTTTGATTGCTACTTCAGTCCCAGTAAGTTTCTATGCCCAGTGGATAGTTGACTCTGTAGGCCCTGTTCTCCTCATGGCCTCAAAATCTCTGACTCCTACAACTCATAATCCCCATTTTCTTAAGGGTTCCTTGAGCTCTAAGGGCAGGGACCCAATGAAGAGCCACAATTTGAGCTCTCTTTCTCCACCTAATGTTTTGCTGAGTGTCTCTGCATCTGCTCCCATCAGCTATGGAAGAAAGCCTCCCAGATGACAATTGGGCTAGGCACTGATTTGAGTATAACAAAATATCACTAAGAATCACTTTGTTGATGTTATTATTAATTTTATTATTGTCATTCTGGGTATTTGGGCTATTCAGCCTCCTACTCTTGGTCATACCAGGAGTAGGCTGGGCTCCCTTTCCAGCATGTACCACAAATTAGAACAGTTATTGGTTGGTCATCTCCTGTTCCCATCCTCACTTGTCCCCAGTCCACTTGCAAAATCTATTTTATTTCCCCTTCTTAGAGAAGACCATCTTAGAGAATTATTGTTACTTAGCCTTTCTGGGTCTATGAATTGTAACATGATTATCATTTACATAATAGCTAATATCCATTTCTAAGTGAAGACACATTATGTTTGTCTTTCAGAGTCTGGGTTACCTCATTCAGTATGATTTTTGTCTAGCTCTATCCATTTAGTTGCACGTTTCTTGATATCATTTTTAAACAGCAAAAAAATGGTTCATGTGTAAATATACCACATTTTCTTTCTCCATTGTTTGGTTGAGGGACATCATTGTTGTTTCTGGCAGTAATGAATAAAGCTATTATGAACATTGTTGGGGAAGCAGCTTTGATATAGGATATATAACCTTTGGGCATATGCCCAAGAATGGTGTATCTGTGTCCCAAGGTAAATTGATTGCCAATATTCTGAGGAACTGCCATATTGCTTTCCAGAGTGGTTGTGTAAATTTTCACATCCACTAGCAATGGAGGACTGTTTTCTTTTCTCCACATTCTTGCCACCCTAAACTGTCACTTGTGTTTTTCCTTTTTCTCTTTTAATTTAATTAATTTATTCAGATTACAACTAAATTGTTATCCCATCACTTGTATCCTCCCGTTCCTCCCACCCTCCCACTTGTTTTTTACTTTAGCCATTCTGACAGATAAGATAGAACCTCAAACAGGTTTTGACTTGCATTCCCCTCATGACTACAGATATCAAACATTTGTTTTATGTGATTCTCAGCCATTTGAAATTCTTTTGTGGAGAATACTATGTTTAGATTTGTATCCTGTATTGAATTGGATTATTTAATTTGCTGAGGTCTGTAGAGACTTTGCATTCTTTTATATATTTTGAATACTAGCCTTCTGTTGTTTTTAATAACTGAGTAGTATCCCATTGTGTAAATGTAACATTTCTTTATCCATCCTTCGGTTGAGGGACATCTAGTTTTTTTTCCAGATTCTGGATATTACGAATAAAGCTGCTATGGAACATAGTTGACAAATGTTCATGTTGTATAGTGGAGCATGCTTAGGTATATTCTCAGGAGTGGTATACCTGGATTTTGAGTTACCACTATTTGCACTCCCACCAGCAGTGGATGAGTGTTCCCCTTTCTCCATATTCTCACTAGCATTTCCTGTCACTTGACTATTTGATCTTAGCCATTCTGACAGGTGTAAGATGGAATCTCAGAGTTGTTTTGATTTGCAGTTCCCTGATGACTAAGGATGTTGAGCATTTCTTTGGGTATTTCTCGGCCATTCAATATTCCTCTGTTGAGAATTCTCTGTTTAGCTCTGTACCTACTTTTTAATTGGATTATTTGTTTTTCTGTTGTTTAACTTTTTGACTTCTTTATATATTTTGGATATTAGCCCTCTGTTGGACGTAGGGTTGATGAAGATATTTTCTGTTGAGGCCTTTCATCTACTTATATTTGTGTTTTATGCTGGGTGATAGATATGGATCTATTTGCATTCTTCTGCAAGCAGGCATCCAGTTAAACAAGCACCATTTGTTGGAGATTCTTTCTTTTTTTCTGTCTTTACTTTGATTTATTTTCTGATTGTATATCTCTGGCTTTTAAAAAAAAAATCAGATGTCCATATGTGTGGGGATTTATGTCTCTGTCTTCGATTAGATTCCATTGATCAATGTGTCTGTTTTTATGCCAATACCATGCAGTTTTTATTACTACAGTTCTGTAGTATAGCTTGAAATCAGGAATGATGATATGTGGAGAATTTATTTTGTTCAGAATTGTTTTAACTATTCAGGTTTTTTTGTTTTGGGCTTTTTTTTGTTTTTTGTTTTTTTCCATATGATGTTGAGCATTGTCCTTTCAAGGTCTGTAAAGTATTTTGTTGAACTTTTGATGGGGATTTATTCAATTTTGAGATATTGAAGTTTTTATCATAAAAGTCTTTCACTTTCTTAGTAAGAGTTTCCCCAATATATTTTATGTTATTTGGGGCTATTCAGAAATTTTTTGTTTCCTTGGTATATTTTCCAGTTTGTTTGTTATAGATCTATAGGAGAACTGCTGATCTTTTTTTTTAGTTAATCTTGTATCTAATCCTTCACTGAAGGTGTTTATCAGCTATAGAAAGTACCTTGCTAGAAAATTTGGAGTTATTTATGTATACTATTATATCTTTTATGAATAGTAATACTTTGGCTTTTCCATTTCAAATTTGTATTCCTTTGATTTCCTTCAGTTGTCGTATTGCTACAGCTAGAATATCAAATACTGTAGTGAATAGATGTGGAGAAAGTAGACAGTCTTATTTTGTTACTGATTTTAGTGAAATTATTTTGAATTTATCTCCATTTAATTTGATCTTTATTATAGGTTTGCTCTAAACTTCCTTTAAAATGTTTAGATATATCTGTTGTGTCCTTGATCTCTATAAAACTTTTGTTATAAATGGTGTTAGATTTTGTCATAGGCTTCTTTCAGCACCTGACGAGGTTGTCATATATATATGGTGGCATTTCTTGATTTTATGTTGATTTATGCATTTCTAAGATGAGGCCGATTTGATTATCTATGATAATATAAATGCATATGTAAAATTTTTTTAAAAATTTAAAAGAGGGAGAAAAAGGAAGTTAAGAGAGGAACTCACGCAGTGAAGGAATCTGGAGCTAGAAGCCGATATAGAGTTCATCGAGGAATACTGTTTACTGCCTTGCTCCTCATGGCTTGTTCACCCTGCTTTCTAGCTTGCAGGACCATCAGCCCAAGGGTGGTTCCACCCACAATGGACTGGGTCCTCCCAAATCAATCACCAATTAAGAAGTATTTTTAACTTAATAAAGTTAGTCATTTTAGAATAGACTATTATATCTTTAACATAACTTATATACTTGTAGTTGGGTACCTAAATAATTTATCTATTGTATATACAGAAATAGGCATAAGATAATTTATTTTAACATTGAAATATATGAATCAAAAATGCATAATTTTACAGAGGAAAACAGGTAGATAAACCTGTAAAATATACATAAAAATAAATAAAATGGTAGTATGAAACTATTTCCAGCTAATGATAATTTTAGATATAAATGAACAAATCTCTCAAATTAAAAGAAATAGACCACAAAATACCCAGATAGCCAAAGCAATCCTGAGGCACAACAACAAAAATATATTATAGATCTATAGTAATAAATACTGCATGGTACCAGCACAAAAATACATGCAGACCAATGGAAAAAAATAGAAGATCCAAATATGAGTTTATGTAACTACAGCCATCTGATATTTTACAAAGTTGCCAAAAACTATACATCTTCAACAAGCTGTTTTAGAAAAACTAGATGCCCATATGTAGAAGAATAAAATTAGAAACAAAGATAGTACCCTGTACAAAAATACAACTCCAAGTGGATCAAATGCCTCAAATTAAAACATGAAACACTGAAATTACTAGAAGACACTGTAAGTAGTACTTCACTAATTATAGACATGGCAATGTACTTTCTAAACACGACTCCACTTGAACTACATTAAGACTAATGAACAAATGGGATCCTGTAAAATTAAATTGCTACTGTATAACAAAAATAGACACTGTAGTGAAGAGGAAACTTGCAGTAGACTAATATCTAAAAAATATAAATAATCCAAAAGTATAAAGTCATGAAAACAAATGACCCATTAATAAATGTTTGTGCATCTGAATAGGGAGTTATCAAAAGAAAGACTATTTGTGGCTAAAAGAAATGAAATAATATTCAACATTCTTTGTAATTATGGAAATGTAAACGTAAACCATTTTGAGATTTCATCTTCCCCAATCAGAATGGCTCAGCTAGAGAAAACAATAGACAATAAATTCTGGAGATAATGTGTGAAAAGAGTAATCCTCATTTACTGTCGGTAGACATTAGCTGCTTTTTTTCCTTTTCATTTGCTGTGATATAACATTACACTCAAGAGGTAACTCGGTGATGAAAAGGTTTGTTTATTTGTCTTTCAGTCTGTCTGTCTTTTTGAGTCACAGTGGCCAAGGACAGCACTCAGTGGCCAAGGACAGCACTTGAGTGTCTTATGTCATCCGAGGCCTTCATGAAAGCATTTTTTCAGCTTACATTACCAGGTTATAGACCATAAAGGAGGGAAGTGAGGTCAAGAACTCAATTTAAGAACATGGGAAAGAAACCATAGAACACAGTTGGCTGGCTTGATCAATGTCTTGTTCTCAGATGGCTTGCTTAGAGAGTGCAGGCTCACATAGTGTTACCCATATTGTGCTGGAACTTTCCACATTAATAATCAATCAAGGCAATCTTTCAGAAACATGGCTACAGGCTAATATGACTTGAAGGACAACTTAGTTGAGTTTCCCTTTCTAGTTGACATCAGCTTGTGTCAAGTTGAAAATAAGAACTAACCAGCACAATAGCTAAAATGATAGGTAAAACAGAAGAAATTACAATATACTTTGTAGAAATAAAAATAATTATATGAGCATACTCTGAATAGTTGCATACAAACAATTAAATGAAGAGTATCAATATTTAGAAAACCTATCAAGACAGAATTTTAGTAACAAGAGAATATTAACAGAATAATAATTAGTAAAGACAAGCATCTTTTTAAAATTAAAAGGCAAGAATGAGATGATGTCCCTGAATATTTCTACCAAATATTTGATAGGAATAATTTGTCAACCACAATGAAACTCTTTCAAAATCTAAATAAGTAGTGAACATGTTAAAAATATATGAAGCCAGAATTATCTAATACCAAAAATGGGGAAAGACAATGAGAAAAGAAAAATACCAACTATGATGAATAATGTTGTTAAAATGTTCAAAAAATATGTCATTTAACAAAATTTGACACCAAGAAAGGATTATATATAATGAAGAAGTGACATTTAGTCGTGGTATGAAAGTACAGTTCCTAATAGCAAACTCCAACCATTATACAGAGAGTAAACTGATAAACCATAATGATCAGTATACTTCATATACAAAAAGGCATTTGAATATATTCTGTGTCCTTTCATAATAAAATACTCAACAAACTAAGACTGAAAATTACTTTAGTAGACCAAAGGCCAAATATGATGCATCTAAATTTATTGTACTCAGTGTTGAAAGATTTGTTATTTCTGCTAGGTACAAACTAAGGATGCTTACTTTGGATATTTGTTTTAACATCAGGTTAGAAGTCTAAGCCAGAGTCAATAGGCTAGCAAAAAGAAAAGACATTGAAATGGGAAAATAATTAAAATCCTCTATCTTGTTAGATGTCATCAAATATTTTACAATAATACCATTAACACTAAAAAATCAGTATTACTAAGTTAATCAAAGGTGCTATATAGAAGAAACATGAAAAACAATTAAATTCTAAGCACTGACAATAAATAATTAGAAAATTATACTAAAAACTTGTTTATAAATCATGAAAAATGATATTATCTTAACAATAAACTTAGTCATGAAGGCTAAAGGCTTATAAACTGTAAGGATCCTAAAAGTTATTAAGGCATGCTTCGTTTCTTCTACAAAAATGAGAAAAGATAAATTTGAAGTTTTCCACATAAATGATAATGTCTAAGGAGATTAAAATGCAATTATCTTGCTTTATTACTCATTTTATACATCTATCAAATTACCATATAACTGCATAATTTTTAAATGTCACACAAGTATTTTTTTCAAAAAAATGACCAACAAATGACCATCTCCTGTTTATTAACTGCAAGGCTTAATATTAAGATATCAGAATCTACAGGTTAAATACAGTACTTTATCATAGTCTCTCTTTGAGCAGAGAGAAGAAGAAATCCTAAAATTTATATAAAAATAATTATATCACAAGTAGCTCAGATATTGTTGAACAAGAAATAATTAAAAGTCTTCTGGCTTTGAGTTTCAGAACTTACTATGGCTGGGTGTTGTAGCACATACATTTAATCTCAGGACTTGGGAGACCTAGGCAGCAAGCAGACCTCTTTGAGTTTAAATAAAAACAGTAAGTTTCTCAGAATAAGATACTGTATCAAAGTGAAAACAAATGAAACTTGCTGTGACTGTTCATAGCAATCAACAAAATGTGGTATTGGTTTATTGACAAAGAAATGAAGTAGAGTCATGAACCCCCAAATAAAACTTTGCTTATAGCAACATAATTTTTAACAAAGATACAAATCTCATTTGGAATAGAACCTTAAATAGTGTTGAAAAAGCAGATAATAAATAAATAAAATTAAACTGTTGCTTTATAATCTTATAAGTACAAACCAAAAATATTAGAGTATAGCCTAAAAGTACTGTATAAATCTATAGAATTGTTAGAACAAATCAAGAAATGCTTTATTACATTGATTTAGAAAATGAATTTTTTTGTATATATTAAAAGATATGACAGCAAAAGAAGATACAGATTAGTTAGACTTCATCAAAACTACATGTAGACAGGTCTCTAACAACATGGAAACTGCCAGTTGAGTATGTAGAACTCGAATAATTAATTTCACTGACAAATGCTTCTATCTTTGCTTTTCTGTTTTTCTTTCCTTTCTCTCATATCCAGAGATTTGTAAGATAACTCTACATATGTTTCCATGGTCATTGAATAACAAAACCTCTTAAATCACCTACAATTTCTTCCTCTGCATATTGGAAACTAGGGCCCTAGCAAAGCAAATTTTTAAAGCTGTAACAAGTGGTTTTACAAAAAGTTACATGCCTATTACTCTTTTAGAAGCAGATAGACAAAAGGCTTATTTGTGTAAGAAAGGGATAGTTATTTTTATGAATATTTAAGGAGAACTTTCTGCAAATAAGCTGCATAGGATCAAAAGAATTCATACAAACACCAAACTCCTCAGTGTTTTTATACCTTATTGACATTGGATGCTAGGTCTCTAAACCTGAATGTCCTGCCTGTATACATTTCTTTCACTTTTTCTCTTTCTGTAAACATACCCCCAGTTTCCAAGCAGGTTCAAACACAGATGGCTGCCTTATTGTGACAGAAGCAAAAATGCTACATTAATGTTTAATGGGATTAAAAATCCTCTTGGCAGTAATGGCATATGTTACCAGTTAATTATTGTACTAGAAGCTTCCCTGCTGTTTGAAAACATAGACTCATTTTATATGCTTCTTCAGAATAGTATGAAATGTCATATTTGTTGGGGAAATTTTTAAATTGAGTTTGACAAAAAATTAGTCATAAAGGAGAGAATTCTTAGGGAGAGGAGGTCCCACTCAGTCACAGTCATAGAGGAGGGGAGTAAGGGGAAAATGGGAGGGAGGGAGGAATGGGAGCATACAAGGATGGCATAACAATTGAGATGTAATATGAATAAATTAGTTAAATATATTTTTAAAAAGAAGGGAATTCTTCATCTTTGCGGACTTAATTAAAAATGCATTTCAATATTTCTTCTGGTTAAAAGCAACACATGCCTGCTCTGTATTTAGAAAAACTTACCCTTTAAAAATCAGAGTTCTTGGATATTCTTTGATTTCTTTTATATTTTTTTGTATACAACTTTAGATGATTGCTACCTTTACTACAATAGTTGGCTGTATGACATAAGAAACTCAGAATGTGTAATGACTTACACATAGACTTTATAAATAAATGATGACAAAGGCATTGTCATATTTAGGGTTTCCATTGTTATGATAAGACACATTTACCAAAAACAATTTGGTGAGTAAAGACTGTATTTTTACTCACAGGTCTATATCATAGTCCATCATTGAAGAAAGTCAGGACAAAAACTCAAAAGAGCAAGACCTGGAGGCAGGAATGGATATAGAAGCTATGGAAGAGTGGTGCTTACTGACTTGTTCTTCTTGGCTTCTTCAGTCTGCTTTCTTTTACACCCTATAACCAATACCTGCATAGAAGATGCACCACCCACATAGACTGGATATTTCAATAGTAATCACTAAATAAGAAAGTATCTCCAAAATGTGTGCATTTTCTCAGCTGTTCTCTTCTTAAAGGACTCTAACTTGTGACACATTGACAATAAACTAGCCAGTATAGATATCTTTCATATAATGACTGCAATATTTATTTGAAATACTAACTCAGAAAGTTCAGTAATCAATGTGGTCTGGTAATTAACATTGCATAAAATAATACTACCTATTACAAATCATTGTTCTTTTACTAACAGTTAAAAATTACTTCATTACACATGAGATAATTCCACATCAGCTACATATTTCACATAAGCAAAACATTAGGTGAAGAAAGGGAGGTATAGAAAGTTGAAATTTATTTTCATTATTTTTGCTTTAATTCTCTGGATTTTAATGTAGTTCATAGTTTCACCAACTTCAGGTATATTTTTAATTACCATAATATTTATGTTAGGTATCAGCTATTTTTTAGTCATTCAGTAATTTAAAGCATGAAACAGTTTTCTAAATACTTTTCTATTCATGATCAAACTGAAATAAAAGGCTAATATACACAAATCACTATAAAATAAGAACATAAAACTTTGAATCTACCATATTACAAGACAGAAAATGTTTTTAATATAGTATAATGATAAAAATTAGCCAAGACTGTCAAATAATTCTCAAATGAGAAAAAAGAGAATTGAGATTCTATATAAGCCAAGATATTTAGAGTTCAGAATATGGTCCTGTTTCTACAATTTTCAACTGGCCTTTGGAATAGGGTAGTTTTCTAACATATGTATAATGGCTACTACTCAACTAAATAGGTGGGAGGATATCTCAGATCTTTGGATTTGTTTTCTCATGAAATACATCATGATCAATTTTGCTAAAAAATTGTGGGTATTTAATTAAAAAGATAACATCTTTTGAGTGAAAAGACAATATTACTTTACATAGTCTATGTAATAAAAAGACATTAAATAATAAGAAACAAAACATTAAACATGATCAAACACCGAAGTGAAGAGATTTAAATGTTTAACTTTTGAACAAATATTTCAGAAAATATTTATGAATTGCAAGATATGAATGACAATATTAAAATATGGTTAACTTTGTAGAGCATTATACTCAATTAGAGCTAGAGGTGGTAGATTATTCAAAGAAAAAACAGTGTAGTTCAGGCACAGCAGAACTGGTACACATGTAAATTTACAGAGATTATGACAGCACACATAAAATCTGCATTGGTTCAAACCAGATAAAAATCCCAGCACTGAGAAGGATTAGGTAGACCTAAAGCCAACTCTATGCAAGAAGCTATTTACAATTGGTATCATCTATGAATTGTAAAAAAAAAAAAATTTCTTAAATAGTGTCACTGGGTATATTACTAGGGTAGGCCCTACGCACAGGAGTAGTTAACCAATCCAAAACTGACACAATTTATTTGTGATTTTAAATTTATTTTCTTTTCTAAAAATAATGTCAATTTTTTGGCTGTATACAAAGTTAACTCAAAAAAAGTCAGTAGCCTTCCTATATACAAATGACAATTGCCCAGAAGAAGAAATTAGGGAAACTACACCCTTCACAATATCCACAAGCAACATAAAACACCTAGGAGTGACTCTAACCAAGCAAGTGAAGGATTTATTTGAAAAAAAAAAAAAAAAAACTTCAAATTTCTGAAGAAGAAGATTGAGGATGACATCAGAAGATGGAAAGATCTTCCTTGTTCATGGATCAGAAGAATTAACATAGTAAAAATGGCCATCTAATCAAAAGCAATTTACAGATTAAATGCATCCCTATTGAAATACCTACACAATTGTTTAAAGACATTGAAAGATCAATTCTCAACTTCATATGGAAAACCAAGAAACCCAGAGTGTGAAACAATTATGTACAATAAAAGATCTGCTACAGTAATCTCCATACATGATCTCAAGCTGTACTACAGAGTGACAGTAATTAAAACTTCATGGTACTGGCATACCAGTAAGAGGTTGATCAATGGAATCAAATCAAATACCCAAAAATAAATCCACAAACATATGGATTCTGATTTTTTGCAAAAAAAGCCAAATCTATTCAATGGAAAAAGGATAACATCTTCAACAATTGGTGCTGGTCTAACTGGATGTCTACATGTAGAAAATGGACATAGACCCATATTTGTCACCATGCACAAAATTCAAGTCCAAGTGGATCAAAGACTTCAACATAAAACCAGAGACACTAAATCTGTTAGAAGAAAAAGTAGGGAAGAGCCTGAGACTCATTGGCATATGAGACAACTTCCTGAACAGAACTCCAAAAGCCTAGGCCTTAAGGTCAACAATTAATAAATGGGAACTCATGAAGTTGAGAAGCTTCTATAAGGCAGGAGACACCATCAAAAGAACAAAATGACAGCCTACAGACTGGGAAAAGATCTTCATCAATCCTACACCTGACAAAGGTTTAATACCCAAAATATATAAAGAGCTCAAGAAATTTAACACCACCAAGCAAAATAACCCAATCAAGAAACGGAGCTCAGAACTAAACAAAGAATTCTCAACAGAGGAATATTGAATGGATGAGAAACATTTAAAGAAATGCTCAATGTCTTTAGTCATCAGAGAAATGCAAATCAAAATGATCCTGAGATTCTATCTTACACCCATCTGAATGGCCAAGATAAAAAACTCAATTGACAGCACATGCTGGCAAGGATGTGGAGAAAGGGGAACATTCCTTAATTGCTGGTGGGAGTTTAAACTCATATAACCACTTTGGAAATCAATCTGCTGCTGTCTCAAAATACTGGGAATAGGGCCACCTCAAGACCCAGGTATAATATTCCTTGGAATATATCCAGAAGATGCTCCACCACATAACAAGGACATATGTTCAATGCTCATAGAAGGCTTATTCAGAATAGCCAGTACCTGGAAACAACCTAAATGTCCCTCAATTGAAGAATGGATAAAAAAACAGTGGTACATTTACACTATGGAATACTACTCAGCTATTAAAAACAATGAAATCCTGAAATTTGTGGGCAAGTGAATGGAACTAGAAATGATAATACTGAGTGAATTAATCCAGACACAGAAAGACTCACATGGTATATATTCACTTATAATTGGACACTAATCTATAAGGAATGTCCCATGAAGTCTTCACTTACCAGGAGATTGGGATAGATATGAGAACTCCCTAATGGTACTCTAGGTGAGAGAAGTATGGGAGAATATAGAAAAAGAAGGATCCAGAAGGTCCTATAAAGCTACAAGAAGAACATCATGATGGATGGATCTGGACCCATGGGGATCACCTCAAACTACTTCACCATCCAAAGACAATACATGCAGTAAACATTCAACCCCTACTCAGATGTAGGCAAGGGATAGAAGATAATCCACAGTTGTGTGGAGAGTGGGGACTGACATTGACATGAATTCTGGTGCCCCATATTTGACCACTTCCCCTTGGGGGGGCCTAGTACCACTCAGAGAAAGAATAGAAAGTTTACCAAGGTGAGATGTGATAGGCTGTGACCATATGGTGGGGGAGGAGGTCCTCTTCTGTCATAGACCTAGGGGATGGGAATAGGGTAAAAGAGGGAGGGAGGAATGAGAGGAGACAAGAAAAGGGATAAAAATTTAGATGTGATCTGAATAAATTAATAAAGAAGAAAATAAGAATGTTGATAAGTATCAGGTCTTTTCTGTAAATATAGTGAAGGGAGCATGTTTCAGAAAATATAGTATGTGATAAAAAATATTATCTATTTTTTATTTTCGTTTTTTGTTGTTTTTTATTAGAGAGAGAGAGAGAGAGAGAGAGAGAGAGAGAGAGAGAGGGAAAATAAAGAACACACATAATGTCTGATCAGCAGGACAGCTGTGACTGTGCAATGTGCGAGGAACTGAGAGCTATAAAACACCAGTGCTGGTGTTTCCCAGGTGACAGATTACCACACGGTATGGAACATATGTGGATCTGGCTTGAGGCCACTCAGCTAGTCCACGGAAAAGTCACTTGGTGCCTACAAGCCTGTGTGTAGTCTCCAAAGTCTAGCCACTGGACTGCTGTCATGCAGCACCTATGCTCTGTCTATAAGTCTGATCTGTGGGACACAAAACACTAGTGTCTGGGTCTTTCATCTCAGAGGAGGCACCATGATCTGGAATACAAGTAGATCTGACCTCAGGTCACCCTGCTTGTCCACAGAAAGTCCCTGGTCTGACCTCAGTTCATCCAGATGATCCACAAAAGGGTTCCCTAATCCTTAAAGGTGAGGAGTCTCACACTATAGCCACTCACCTATGAATTGCTCTCAATGTCCAGTGCAGGACACCAGAAACTACCACACAATGCCAAAGAGAGCCAGATGGCTAAAGACCAGTATAAAAACACAAACAACAAAAACCAAAATAATATGGCAGCTACAGAACCCAGTTATCCTAAGTCAATCAGCCCTGGACACTCTAACAGAACTGAAACACAAGAAAATGACCTCATGTCCTCAAGTCTTTCCATATAAAGATGATAATGGAGGAAATAAATACAATCTGTAAGGAAATATAAAAGATACAGTAAAACAAACTGAGGCCCTGAGAAAGGCCATGACATATGCTCAACCATGTTTATAGCAGCCTTATTCATAATAGCCAGAACCTGGAAACAGCATAAATGTCCTTCAGTTGAAGAATGGATAAAGAAACTGTGGTACATTTGCACTATGGAATACTACTCAGGTATTAAAAACAATGAAATCCAGAAATTTGTGGACAAATGGATGGAACTAGAAATTATCAACCTGAGGGAGATAACTCAGAAAGACTCACATGGTATATACTCACTTATAATTAGGCACTAGCCTAAAAGGCATATCCCATGAAAGTTTCCACTTACGAGGAGATTGGGATAGATGTGAGGACTTCCTACTGGGACTCTAGGTAAGAGAAATAAAGGAGATGGGGGAAATAAAAGGATCCAGGGGGTCTTAGAAACCTACAAGAAGAACATCATGATGGTGGATCAGGGCCCTGGGAGTTCTGCTCAAACTATTGCACTAAGCAAGGACAATACAAGTAGTAAATATCGAACCCCTACTCTGATCTAGCCAATGGACAGGACATCCCTCACAGTTATATGGAGAGCAGGGACTGACTCTGACATGAAATCTGGTGCCCCATATTTAATGACCTCCTTTTTGTGGGAAGACCTGGTTGCACTCAAAGAAAGAATAAGCAGGCTACCAATATTAGACTTGATAGCTTATGACCACAAAGTGGGGGAGGAGGTCACCCTCGGTCATAGACCTAGGGGAGGGGAATAGTGTGAAAGCGGGAGGGAGGGAGGAATGGGAGGGTACAAATGATGGGATAACATTTTAGTTGTAATCTGAATAAATTAATTAAATAAAAATTAAAAAAGAAAGGCCATGACATAGGCATATAGAAAGGAAATGAATAAATCACTGGATGAAAATAGGAAAATTCAAAAAATCAGGTGAAGAAAAATAATAAAATTGTTCAAGATCTTAAGATGAAAATGGAAACAATAACGAAAGCATAAGCTGAGGAAATTCTGGAGAGAACTAAGAGAAGATAACAGGAATTATAGAGTTATACATCTCCAACAGAATGCAAGATATGGAGGAAGGAATCTCAGGTATAGAAGATATAATGAAAGAATTTGATGTAACCATCAAAGAAAATGATAAATCTAAACAAAAAAATTCTCATACAAAACATTCAAGAAAAAGAAGACACCATAAAAAGACAAAACCTAAGAATAGTAGCAGTTGAGGAAAGAGAAAATGCCTGGTTCAAGGTCCAGAAAATATTTTCAACAAAATCATACAAGAAAATTTCCCCAATTTAAAGAAAGAGATGCCTATACACATACAAAAGGCCTACAGAACACCAAATGAAGTAGACCATAAAAGAAAATCCTTCTAACACATAATAATCAAAACACTAAATGTATAGAAAACATATTAAAAGTGGCAAGGGAAAAAGGCCAGAATCACATCCTGCTTTTCAGCAGAGATGCTAAAAGCCAAAAGATGTCTTATAAACCCAGAGATACCACAGATTCCAGTCCAGACTACTATACCCTGCAAAATTTTCAATAACCATAAGTGGAGAAATCAAGATATTCCATGATAAAATCAAATTTAAAAAGTACATACCTATACCTTCAGCTGTACAGGAGATACTAGAAGGAAAACTCCAACATAAGGGAGTCAACTATACCCATGAAAACACAGGAAATAGATAACTTCACTTTATTGAAACAAAAATTAGACAACCCACAAACACATTACCACAACCAACAAAAAAAAAAAAAAAAAGACATAGCTCTCATTGGTCATTAATCTCTCTCAACATGAAAGGTCTCAATTCTCCAATAAAAAGACAAAAACTAACTGAATGGGTACATAAACAAGACACAAACTTTTGTGGCATTAAAGAGACACACCTCATCCACAAAGATAGACATTACCTGAGAGGGCTGGAAGAAGGTCTTCCAAACAAATAGACACAAGAAGTAAGCTGATATAGCCATTCTAATATCTAAAAAATATATTTTTCAACTAAATTTAATTATTCTAATCAAAGGAAAATTGACATCTCCATTCGAACATCTATTTACCAAATACAAGGGGACGTACATTTGTAAATGAAATATTAATAAAGCTTAAACCACACATGTGTCCACAGAAATTAATCGTGGGAGACTTCAACATCCCCCTGTCAACAAAGGATAGGGCAATGAAACAGGAGCAAAACTGAAAAATAATGCCACTAACAGATGTCATGAATCAAATGGACTTAACAGATATCTACAAAACATTTCCCCCAAACAAAAAAGATTAAACCTTCCCAGCACCTTTTATTAACCTTCCCCAAAATTGACCATATTATAGGTACAAACCATGCCTCAACAGATATAGGAAGACAGAAATTATACCTTGTTTCCTATGAGACCACCATGGACCTCAACAACAACAACAACAAAAAGTTCTACACACACATGGAAACTTTCTACTTAATGACAACTGAGTCAGAGAAGAAGGAAAGGAATAAAATTACTGCCTTCCTAATATTCAATGAAAAAGAAGGTACAACATACCCAAACTTATGGGACAAAATAATCACAATATCAAGTGGAAAGTTCATAGCACTAAGTGCCTTCATAAAGAGATTAGAAACATCTCACATAAGCAACTTAATGGTACACCTGACAACACTATCTGTTCAGAATAGTACTTGAACTTCTACCTAGTGCAATGAAAGCAAAATTTTATCAAGGGGATCCACATCAGAAACAAGGAAGCCAAAGTATCACTAGTCTCAGATGATATGATAGTATACATAAATGACCCCCAAAATTCCACCATAAACACTTATAGCAAAGTGCCCCAATACAAGATTAATTAAAAAAATATCAGTAGCCTTCCTGTATACAAATGACAAATGTGCTGAGAAAGAAATCAGGGAAACTACACCCTTCGCAATAGCCACAAATAATATAAAGTGTCTTGGTATAACTACAATCAAGAATATAAAAACCTTGTATGAAAAAACTTCATGTCTCTGAAGAAAGAAATTGAAGAACATACCAGAAGATGGAAAGAGCTCCCATGCTCATAGATCTGGAAGATCATCATATTACCAAATTACCAAACAGCCATATTACCAAAAGCAATCTACAAATTCAATAGAATACCTATCAAAATACCTACACAATTCTTTACAGATCTTGAAAGATGAATTCTCAACTTCATATAGAAAAGCAAAAATCCAGAATAGTTAAAAAAAAAACAACTGTACAATAAAAGATTTTCCAGAGGAATCCCCATCCCTGATCTCTAGTTGTACTGGAAAGCAACAGTAATATGGAACTGGCTTAAAAATAGGCTAGTTGATCAATGGAATCGAACATAAGACCCAGAAATAAGCCCACATACCTAGAGACGCTTATTTTTTGTCAAAGAATCAAAAAACATAAAATGGAAAAAGATAGCATCTTCAACAAATAGTGTTTATCTAACTGGATGTTTACATGTAAAAATGCAAATAGATATATATTCATCACTCTGCACAAAACTAAAGTCCAAGTGGGTTAAGACTCAACATAAAACAAGACACCCTAAATCTGTTAAAGGAAAAATTGTGGAAGAGCCTTGGGCTCATTGGTAGGGGTGACAACTTCCTGAACAGAATACCAACAACTGAAGCTCTAAGATCAACAATTTAAAAATGGGACCTCATGAAACTGAAAAGCTTCTGTAAGGCAAAGAACACTGTCAGCAGAACAAAACAACAGCCTACAGACTGGGAAAAGATCTTCACCAACACTATATCTGGCAAAGGGCGAATATCAAATTATGTAAAGAACTCAAGAAACGAAACATGACCAAACCAAACAATCCAACTGAAAAATGGGGTATAGAGCAAAACCAAGAATTCTCAACAGAGGATAGAATGGCCATGAAACACTTAAAGAAATGCTCAACATATTTAGTTATCATGGAAATAGAAATCAAAATGTCTTTCAGATTTCATCTTACACCCATCAAAATGTCCTAGATATAAACTCAAGTGACAGCTCATCCTGGAGAGGATGTGGAGAAAAGGAAATACTCTTCCATTGCTGGTGGGGGTAAAACCTTGTACAACCACTTCAAAAGTCAATCTGGCACTTCCTCAGGAAAGTGAGAATTCTTCTCCAGCAAGACCTAGCTATACCATTCCTGGGCATATACTTGAAAGATGCTCCATGACACAGCAGGTACATTTGCTCCACTATATTTATAGCAGCCTTATGTGTAATGGCCAGAATCTGGAAACAATCTAGATGTCCCTCTACTGAAGAATGGATTAAAAAATAACCTGTGATACATTTACACAATGAAATTTTCCTCACCTATTTTTCTTTCTTTTTTTATTAATTTATTCATATTACATCTCAATGGTTATTCCATCCCTTGTATCCTTCCATTCCTCCCTCCCTCCCTCCAATTTTCCCCTTAATCCTCTCCTCTATGACTGTGACTGAGGGGGACTTCCTCCCCCTGTATATGCTCATAGGGTATCAAGTCTCTTCTTGGTAACCTGCTATCCTTTCTCTGAGTGCCACTAGGTCAACCCATCCATGGGACGTGATCAAATATGGAGCACCAGAGTTTATGTGAAAGTCAGACCTCACTCTCCACTCAACTGTGGAGAATGTCCTGTCCATTGGCTAGATCTGGGTAGGGGTTTGAAGTTTACTGCCTGTATTGTCCTTGGCTGGTGCCATAGTTTGAGTGGGACCCCTGGGCCCAAATCTGCCTATCATAATGTTCTTCTTGTAGGTTTCTAGGACCCTCTCTATTCTTCTACCTTGCCATTCTTTCATGCTTCTCTCATCTAGAATCCCAATAGGATGTCCTCCCCAAAGGTGTAATATCCAAAACATATAAAGAACTCAAGAAATTAAATACCACCAAAACAAATAACCCAATTGAGAAATGGGACTCAGAGCTAAACAGAGAATTCTCAACAGAAGAATATCAAATGGCTGAGAAACCCTTAAAGAAGTGCTCAACTCCCTTAGTCATCAAGGGAAATACAAATCAAAACAACTCTGAGATTCTATCTTACACCCATCAGAATGGCTAAGTTCAAAAATTCAAGTGACACCACATGCTGGCGAGGATGTGGAGAGAGAGGAACACTCCTTCATTGCTGGTGGGAATGCAAACTGGTACAACCACTTTGGAAATCTATCTGTTGCTATCTCAGAACACTGGAAATAGGGCTTCCTCAAGTCCCAGTTATTCCAGCACACAACAAGAAAATTTGCTCAACCATGTTCATAGCAGCCTTATTCATAATAGCCAGATCATGGAAACAGCCTAAGTGTCCCTCAGTAGAAAAATGGATAAAGAAACTGTGGTACATTTACACTGTGGAATACTACACAGCTATTAAAAACAAGGAATTCCCAAAATTTGTGGACAAATGGATTGAACTAGAAATGATCATAATGAGTGAGCTCACCCAGAAGCAGAAGACTCAAATTGTATATACTCACTTATATCTGGACACTAGCCCAAGGGGCATGTCCCATGAAAGTCTTCACTTACCAGGAAACTGGGACAGAGGGGAGGACATCCTATTGGGACTCTAAATGAGAGAGGCATGGGAGAATGACAAAGCAGAAGGATGCAGAGGGTCCTAGAATCCTCACCTATTAAAAACAAGGAAATCTTGAAATTTTCAGGCAAATGGATAGAACTACAAATGATTGTCCTGAGTGAGGTGACCCAGACCCAGAATGACATGAATGATATGTACTCATTTGTGAGTGGATATTAGGCCAACATACATGTCCTTTGAGAGATTCCACACATTGGGGCCTCAGGACAGATGCTGGGATATGTAACTAGACTCTGGGCTTAGTGCTGATAGTTGTATTGAAGAGTGGAGGGATGGAACGAACTGGAAGTGTCAGGAGACATATAGAGAGACCATCAAGGCCAGTGCCATCTAGGCTCAGGGAGTCCTCCACAAACTGATGCATCAACCAAGGAGAATGTATGCAGAGAACCTATATCCTCTATTCAGATATAGCCAATGGGCATCTCATTCTCCAAAGTTATGAGGGGAGCAAAGACTCCCTATGACATGAACTCTGTTGCCTTGGGTTTTATCACTTCCCCTATCAGGGAGGCCCTGCATGCATACAAAGGAAGGGTATGCAGGCTATCCAGATGAGACCAGATAGGCTGTGGTCAGATGGTGGAGGAAGAGGGCCCCATGGTCAGAAGAGGGCGAGAGGGTGGG
Organism: Acomys russatus; assembly: GCF_903995435.1. Classification (NCBI taxonomy): domain Eukaryota; kingdom Metazoa; phylum Chordata; class Mammalia; order Rodentia; family Muridae; genus Acomys; species Acomys russatus. The sequence goes on along the minus strand of NC_067169.1, from coordinate 63,108,663 downwards.
AATAAGAAGATAAGACTGAGGTGATAACAATCAGAATGTAATGTGAATATATTATAATAAATTAAAAAATGAAAAAATCATTAAGCTTTCTGGGTAAGGAAGAGGGGAAAATATTAAAGGAGTTGGGTCTGGAAAAGAATATTATTAAAATGTATTGAATGAAACCTTTTTAAAAGTAAACATAGTAAAGGAAATGAAGCAAACATGTGCCAAAATTCTCAAGCATATATCAATCAAATAACACGCCTTTTTTTATTTTTTATTGAAAATAGATTTTTCTGTCATACAATTCATTTCAACCACAGTTTCCTCTCTATCCATTCTTCCCAGCTTTTCCTCACCTCTCTTCCACCCCAAGTCCATTCCACGCCTGTCTCTCTTCTGAAATATGCAGGCCTCCAAGAGACAACATCCAAACACAACATGATACAATAAGAGAAGGCAAAAGCCCTTCCACCAAAGATGAACAAGGCAACCTGACAGGAGGAACTTAAAAAAGAGTTAGAGACACGCTTGTTTACTCAGTTAGAAACACCAGAAGAACACCAAGGTAATAGCCATAATATATACATAGAGGACCTGATGTAGACCCTTGAAGACCCTGTGTTTGTCACTTCAGGGAGAAGTTTGGGTAAAATGCATAGCAATTATGTAAATATAATATTCATCTATGAAATTCTCAAAGTAAATGTAAAAAAGAAAATAAAATTCCAGCAATAAAAAAGGACTATAATGAAAATGTGGCTGTTAATATAGTGAGACTCTGTCTCAAAAAGAAAAGAAAGAGAAAAACTAGTGCATATATTTGGTTAGTTGATATTTTGACTTCACAGAACACAATATCACTCAAGAACAAAATTCTACATTTTCAGATTTAAACATGTTAAAAATGATAAATATCAACAGAAGTAGCTTTATAATAGTAAAAAATTTAAATGTGAAGAATAATTGTTCTAGATTATCTAGGTAACTTAGACTAGTTTAATTTAAATAAGTTGAAATATTTTGTCTAAAAATCCTCCTACAAAGTACCCAGAAATACTTGTCTCTTTACTAACAAATTTTACCAGATATTTGAGGACGAAGAGTGCAAATGTGTATTACAACTCTTAAATATGAATAAAAATGAAAGCATATATTTCAACTCACTCTAAACTTCCAGAATTTCAATAGTTAAATTATGCTAAAATCAGATGAAGATTTGTAAATTATGAATATCTCTCAAAAATATTAATGCCAAATTTAAAATCAAAGGGCTACATATTCAAAAGTTAGAATAAAATATAGAAAAGCAAATTTAATCTCATGGAGAAGGAGCAAGAAAGAATGTAGGAGTCAGAGGCAATGGAGGACACCAGGAAAGCATGGCTCACTGAATCAACTAAGCATGGCTCATATGGGCTCATAGAGGCTGAAGCAACAAGGAAATGACCTTTAAGAGTCTGCACCAGATCCTTTGATGATATGTTATGGCTGTTAGCTTGATGTTTTTGTGGAACTCCCAACAGTGGGAGCAGGTGTTTGCTTTTGGGACTCTTTTCCTTCTAATGTGTTGCCTTGTCCATCCTTGATATGAGGGCTTTTGCCTTATCTTATTGTGTCTTGGTTGGTTGCTGTCTCTTGGAGGCCTGTTCCTTTCTGGAGAAAAATGGAGAGTGAATGGATCTGAGGGAGAGAGAGAGATAAGGGTTAGCTGTGGACTAACAAATAAAATACCCAGTGACAACAAATTACAAAAGTTGGAAGATAGAATCTAAAATATAGAATATATGATACAAGAAATCAACACATTACTCAAAGAAAAATATAAATTTAAAAATGTTGCTGACACAAAACATCCAGGAAATCTGGGATACTATGAAAAGACCAAACCAAGAATAATAGGAATAATAGGTAAAGTGTCCCATTTCCAAGGACAAGAAAATATGTCCTTATTTAAATACTATTTCTGTGCTTTTTGTTTGTTGTTTCTTCTTCTTTTTAAATATGGATAAGTTTTATGTATACATATGAGTATATTGTCCTCAAGAAAATATTTTCAATAAAATCATGGAAGACAATTTGACAAACCTAAAGAAAGAGATGCCTATAAACATAAAAGAAGCTTACAGAACAACACTTAGATTGTACCTGAAAAAGAAAATCATTCTGCCACATAATAATCAAAATACTAAGTGTACAGAACAAATAGTATTAAAATCTTAAAAAAAAAAGGCCAAGTAACATATAAAGGCAAACATATCAGAATTAGACTTGACTTATAAACAGAGGCTTTAAGAGCCACAAAAGCCTGGGCAGACGTCTTGGAATTTCTAAGAGACTACAGAGGCCAGCCCAGATAACTACAACCAGCAAAACTTTCAACCAGAATAGAGTGAGAAACTAGTTTTTCCATGGTAATACCAAATTTAAACCATATATATATATATATATATTCTCTTCAATACTCTTCGAAAGAAAAATCAACCAAGATGATATATCAATTTTGAATATTTATGCCTCAAATACAAGGGCACTCATATTCATAAAAGAAAGATTACTAAAGATTAAATCCTACATCAAACAAACCCCACAGGTTAATAGCAGGAGACCTCAACACCTTACTCTCACCAATGGACAGGTAATCCAAAGAGAATCTGAGCAGAGAAATAATGTAGGCAACAGATGTTATGAATCAAATAAACCTAACAGATATATACAGAACAATTCACCCAAACAAACAAACAAAATACCTTTTTCTCAGAATCTCATGGACCATTCTCCAAAATTGACTTGGTCACAAAACAAGAAAAATAAATTAACATCTTGTACTTTATCAGACCATCACACATTAAAGCTGGGCTCAACAACAGAAACAACAGAAATGTTATACAGTCATGGAAACTGAGCAACTCATTATTTAATGACCACTGGATCCAGGAAGAAAGAATGAAAAAAATTGAAGACTTTCTAGAGTTCAATGAAAATGAATGCAGAACATACCCAAACTTATGGGATACAATGAGAGAAATTCTAATAGGAATTTTCATAGCACTAAGCACCTTCATAAAGAAATTGGAGCAATCTCATACTAGCAACTTATCAGTAGACTTAAAAGCTGTAGAACAAAAAGAAGTTAATATACCTAAGAGGAGTAGATGTAGAAAAATAATCCAACTCGGTGATGAAATTAATAAATTAGAAACAAAGACAAAGAATACAAAGAATTAGAGAAACCAAGACCTGGTTCTTTGAGATAATCAACAAGCTAGACAAACCCTTAGCTAAACTAACTAAAAAGCAGTGAGACAGTATCCAATATAACAAAATCAAAAATGAAAGGGGGAACATAATGTTGGACACTGAGGAAACACATAGAATCATTAGGTCTTCCTTTAAAAACCTGTACTCCAGAAAATTGGAAAATCTAAACAAAATTTATGGTTTTCTAGATAGAAACAACTTACCAAAGTTAAATCAAAATCAGGTATACAATTTTAAAAGTCCCATAACTCCTAAAGAAATATAAGTCCTTCAAAGTCTCCCAAGGAAAAAAATAAAAATAAAAAAATCCCATGGCCAGATGGTTTCACTATAGAATTCAACCAGAATTTCAAAGAAGATATAAATCACAATACTCCTCAAGTTATTCTACAAAATAGAAAAAGAAGAAATACTGCTAAATTTATTTCATGAGTCCACAGTCACCTTGATACCTAAACCACACAAAGATTCAACCAAGAAAGAGAATTTTAGACCAATCTCCCTTAGGAACATTCAATAAAATACAAACTGAATCCAAGTACAAACCAAAAACTTTATCCACCATGATCAAGTAGGCTTTATCCCAGGAATGCAGAGATGTTTCAACATAGGAAAATGTATCAATGTAATCCTCCATATAAGCAAACTTAAGAAAAAAATCCACATGATCATGTCATTAGATCCTGAAAGGCCTTTGACAAAATCCAGCAATGTGCATAACTAAACACAATAAAGGCACCATATAGCAAGCCAATAGCCATCATCAAATTAAGCTAAGAGAAACTTGAGTCAAGTACATTAAAATCAGTGTTTAACAAAGTTATCCACTCTCCATAACTATTCAATATAGTGTTTGAAGTTTTAGCCAGAACAATAATACAAGAGGAGATCAAGAGGATACAATTTGAAAAGTAAGAAATCAAAGTATTGCTGTCAGTCAGGGGCCTGATACCTGCTTCTTCCCTCAGGATATCCTGGCACCATTGTACATAGATGCTGGAGTTGAAGTAACAAAGCTTAGGCAAGTGGGTGGGTTAGCAGCACAGGGCAGAGGGAGCCTTCTCTAAGATGATTTTCAGTGAAACAGCTCTTCTTTATTCTTGGGAATAAGGGATATATAAACCTAGGAGAAGTGAGTAGGGGTTTTTGGGTGAATGTACATCATTGCATGGGGATGAGGGCCTAAGAATGCTTCATTTTCATGGAAAGGAATTCCACATGCTAGCTAGAAATGTCCTTATAATGCAGCAGAACCAAACATCAAAGAAGACATGTATCTCAGATAATCTAGCCTCACAGACTGCCTTAATAACTGTTTCCTCAGAAATCTGCATCCAGAACAACTTCAAAATGGCTAGCTAAGATGGTCCAGCCTCATAGACTGTTCAATTCAGGATTGAATTTAAGCCTGCATTTTCACAGCACATAGAGACTGGACAGCAACTGTTACAGCTAATTTTCTTAAGGCTTGATCACTGTCCCAATTTCTTGGGTTCCTAAAAAGAAACTACATCCCAAATCAGAGTTGATTGGTTTTGGTCATTTGATGGAGGATAGAGTTTTAAAATCATTTTTGGAGGATTGTTTTCAGGTTGTTGTTGGTTTTTTTTTTAATTTAAATTTATTTTTTAAATTTTAACATTATATCCCAATCATAACCCCCTCCTTTATACCCTGCTGGTCCCTCCTCTCTCTTTCTTCTTCATGTGGCTGTCCCAGAGTCCATGGCAGGGAAAACCCTGATCCCCTTACTAGAGGACCCCAACTGGGACTCAGCTGCCTATCAGCTATATTTGAGCAAGGGGCCTATGTACTCTAGATGCATGGTCCTTGTTTGGTGCCTCAGCCTCTGCTTGCCCGCCATGGGCCCACGTTTGTTGGCCTTGTTGGTCTTCTTGTGTAGCTCCGATCCTGTTCCGGTCCTTCTATCCCCCCATGCTTTGATAAGACTCCTTGCCCTCTCCCCAAAGTTTGGTTGTGTGACTCAGCTTCTGCTTCAATCCCCTGTTGGGTAGAATCTTCCAGAGAACCTCTATCGTAGCCTCCTATCCTGTTCCTCTCTTCAACAGCTTCCAGTATGTATTTGGTTTGCACTTCTGAATGAGAATTAAGCATCCTCCCTAGAGTCTCCCTTGTTATAAAGCTTCTTTAGGTCTGAGGATTGTAATGGGATTAAACTGTATGATATGGATAATATCCACTCATAACTGAGTATATACCATGCATGTCCTTCTGGTTCTGTGTTAATTCACTCAGAATGATCTTTTCCAGATTCATCAATTTCCCTGCAAATTTCATGATGTTTTTGGTAGATGAATGTATTCCACTCTGTAGATGTACCACAGTTTCTTTATCCATTCTTTGGCTGAGGGACATCTAGGTTGTTTCCAGATTTTAGCTCTAAAAATGAAGCTGCTATAAACATATTTGAACAAATACCCTTGTTGCATGCTTTAGAGGCATAATTGGGTTTAGGTAGAGTTGTTCCCAAATTTCTAAGAATGTGACAATTTGATTTGCAAAGTTGTTGTACAAGTTTGCACTCCCACCAGAAATGGAGAAGTGTTCCCCTTTTACATCATTTTCCTGCATTTGCTCTCACTTCAGGTTTTGATCTTAGCCATTCTGATAGGTGTAAGGTAGAATCTCAGAATTGTTTTGATTTGAATTTCGATGTTGACTGAGGATATTGAGTATTTCTTTAAGTGCTTTTTGGCCATTCGAGATTCCTCGGTTAGGAATTCTCTGTTTATCACTGTACCCCATTTTTGATTGGGGTATTTTATTTCTTCATTGTTTAATGTTTTGAGTTTATATATATATAATTTAGATATTAACCCTTTGTCAGATGTAGGATTTTCCTGCCTGTAAGCTGTCATTCTATTGTCAGTGTCCTTGCCCTTGTAGTTTGATAGGTAGTAGTTTAGTTAATCACAGGAGTTTTCTAATTTAATAAGATAGTAAATAGCCATAAACAAACAATTGAGGTATGTTAGAGGTAGATAGGTGGTCTTCAAAAACTTCAGAGTTATTTAGACTGATATTTTAAAATGTGTTATTCATTAAGCCTTTTTTATAATAAGACATGTCTGTTCCTGGAAGCATCCAATGATACTTCAAAGAAGATGATAAACTTCATAAAACCTCCTTATATTTTGTTTGAAATGTGTTAAGCTTCGACTGGGCAAGAAATTGCCCTTACTTCATCTGCTGAAAATATACGGTCCAAGCTATGGCCAACCAGTACACATAGATTGTCAACTATTGAACACTGCCAGGACAAGGTAGAAGAGTCTTTTATAATTCTAGCTTCACAGAAAATCTGTCACACATTCTGGGCCAGTAGGTAGAAGAGATGGGTGCTCCAATGTGGCAGAGGAATGCTGAGAGATATCCAGGTGGCCAGAATTCTTCCTCTTTCATATAGTTTTAGAAGTTGCTTTCTCTGCACTTTGTTTATTAAGAGAATATTTATCCTTATTAGGTCTCTGATAGAGTTGAAGACTAGATAGTTATAGTTTCACAGTTAAGCTTAAGTTGCTTATGATTTAAGCAAAGTCTTTTTTATTTTAATTTTATTAATTTATTCAGATTACAACTCAATTGTTATCCCACCACTTATATCCTCCCATTCCTCCCTTCCTCCCACTTTTACTCTATTCCCCTCCTCTAGGTCTAAGACTGAGGGGGACCTCTTCCTCCACTATATGGTCATAAGCTATCAAGTCTCATCTTGGTAGCCTGTTTATTCTTTCTTTGAGTGCCATCAGGCCTCCCCACCAAGGGGAGGTGGTCAAATATGGGGCACCAAAGTTCATGTTAGAGTCAGTCCCCACTCTCCACATAACTGTAGGGAATGTCCTGTCCATTGGGTAGATTAGAGTAGGGGTTCGACGTTTACTACTTGTATTGTCCTTGGTTAGTGCAATAGTTTGAGCAGAGCCCCCTGGGCCCTGATCAACCCATCAAGATGATCTTCTTGTAGGTTTCTAGTATACTCTGGGTCCTTCTATTTCCCCATCTCTTTTTTTGTTTTGTTCTTTTTTTGTTTGTTTGTTTGTTTGTTTCTTTGTTTTTGAGACAGGGTCTCTCTGTGTAGTCTTGGCTGTCCTGGACTCACTTTGTAGACCCGGCTGGCCTTGAACTCACAGAGATCCACCTGCCTCTGCCTCCTGATATTTCCCCATCTCTTACCTAGAGTCTCTTACCTAGAGTCTCAATAGGATGTCCTCACATCTAGCCAATCTTGTAAGTGAAGACTTTAGTGGGACATGCCTTTTAGGCTAGTGCCCAATTATAAGTGATTACATACCATGTGAGTCTTTCTGCTTCTGGGTTAACTCATTACAATCATTTCTAGTTCCATCCATTTGTACACAAATTTCAGGATTTCTTTGTTTTTAATAGTTGAATAGTATTCCATAGTTTAATATTTTTAGGTTGATAAATGCCAAGCTATAATAGAAAGTATTTTAATTACAGAATTTTGGACTCACAAAGATAGGATAATAGATAGTAGAATACTTTCTCCAAGTTTACTAAATAACTGTCAGACTGGACATTGTGAATATAATTTTACCAGATAGTGTATACTGATTGGTATTAGAGAAAAAGTCTTTTATTTAGACAGAAAGGGGTAAATGCTACAGGATATTTGACACCATTGTAAATTCCAAGATTGGGAACTATATAACCCTGTTTCTAATTTTGGTTCATTCTTTGATCTTAGAGCTTTCTGTTGACTGTAAACAAATACTTGTGGTGTGAATCAGGCCTAGTATATACCTTTAATCCAAGAGTTTTCTGTAAACAGGATTTTAAAAAGTTATCCCTTGGTCAAGAGGCAGAGAAAGCAACCAGATTGACAAGAAGTGAACACAGGAAAGACCATTGAGATTAAGAAGAAGTCTGGAGGATAGATTGAGAGACACAATGCTAGTAGAAAGGAGGGAAAATAAGTTGAAGGTTATTTAGGACAGTATGGAGAAAGAGAAAGAGATTTTTCCTTCTAGGACATGAGCTGAGTATGAAGGGCTTTTTTCTTCTGGGATGTCGGCTGAGTTGGAAGATATCTTGGGTGCTTTTTATGCCTATCTGAGCTAATGGGCTTTCACCCAAGCATCGGTTCTCTGAAGCTTCATTGGTAAAATATAATATTGGGATTTTGTATTTAAAACAACAGCAGATGATATGATAGTATACATAAATGACCCCAATATTCTACCAGGGAACTCCTACTGTTGTAAAAAATGTAAAAAATTTTTAAAATCTTTCTTATAAAATTAGCTTATAATTTTTATGGTATTATTATTTAAGCCACTATCATAATCAATAAAGGCACAGACAAATGTTATATTTTAAAATAGCCTCATTTTACCTTAGACTGGGCAGATGTTAACCATTTAAAGTATCCTGATCACTTGCCATCCTCTATCCCTGGCCATCATTCCTATCTGGGCTACTTCCCTTTCACAATCCAAAATACTTGCTAATGTTCTTCATCTGGGTTGCTTTCCTCAGTCCACACTGATCTGCCATGTACTTCTCTCTATTCTCTATCACATTGCCACTTCATCTTCCTTCTCCCTCCTCCTGTACCTGTCTCCTCTCTCCTGCCTGCCTTGTGATCCCTGCCTGCCTCCCCAGATCTACATACCTCAAACTTTGCCTCCCTCTGGTAATCCAAATCCCAAACTTCATGATTTTTTATTAACCAATCAACTTTAAATAGTTAGAGCAAAGTTTATGTAACAAGGACAAATGTGTGTGAGAATGAGCTTCTCTGTTGAATTCTGAGCCCCATTTCTCGATTGGGTTATTTGATTTGGTGGCGTTTAATTTCTTGAGTTCTTTATAAAGTTTGGATATTAGACCTTTGTCAGATGCAGGGTTGGTGAAGATTATTTCCCAGTCTGTAGGCTGTCGCTTTGTTCTTTTGACAGTGTCTCCTGCCTTACAGAAGCTTCTCAGCCTCATGAAGTCCCATTTATTAATTGTTGTCCTTAAGGCCTGGGCTGTTGGTGTTCTGTTCAGGAAGTTGTCTCCTGTGCCAATGTGTTCCAGGCTCTTCCCCATTTTTTCTTCTAACTGATTTAGTGTCTCTGTTTTTATATTGAGGTCTTTAATCCATTTGGACTTGAGCTTTGTGCATGGTGACAAGTATGGGTCCAATTGCATTTTTCTACATGTAGAAATCCAGTTAGACCAGCACCATTTGTTGAAGATGCTATCCTTTTTCCACTGAATAGATTCGGCTTCTTTGTCAAAAATCAGGTGACTATATGTGTGTAGATTCATCTCTGGGTCTTCGATTCCATTGATCAACCAGCCTATTGCTGTCTGTGCCTCATTTTTTAATTAGGTAATTTGTTTTGTTTATTTCTTTGTTTTTGGTGTATACTTTTTTGAGTTCTTTATATATTTTGGGTATTAGCCCTCTGTCAGATGCAGGGTAGGGGAAGATATTTTCCCATTTTGTGGCTGCTGTTTTGTCCTATTTACTGTATCCTTTGCTTTGCAGAACTTTTCAATTTCATGAGGTGCCATTTATTAATTCTTTATCTTAGTGCCTGAGCTGTTGGTGTTCTGTTTAGAAAGTTATCTGCTATGCTAATGTGTTCAACTCACTTCCCTTTCTATTAGATTTTGTATACTCTGTTTTATGTTAATATCTTTGACTCATTTGGACTTCAGTTTTTGCAGGGTGATCTATATGGATCTGCTTGCATTCTTCTACATGCAGACATCAAATTAGACCAGCACCACTTGTTGAAGATGATTTCTTTTTTTTCAATTTTTGGCATCTTTGTCAAAAATCAATTGTCCATAGGTTTTATATATGAGAATAAGTTATAAGGCAATAAGATAATAAGGTACCAGGCAGCAGATATTGTTATAGAGAAGTTTATTAAATGACCATGGGGAGAGAAGGAAAGGGGGGAGATATACTCCAGAAGGAGAGACAGACAGACAGAGACAGAGAGAGGAAGAGTGAGAAGAAGAGAGGAGAAAGGGCCCATGAGGAGGGTTTGTCCTTTTGTATACCCCTGGGCAGGATCACAGCCCTATGGCAGGTAGGCAATGACATCACAGGTAGGCAGACTGAAGCACAGTCTTAATAGGTCTATAGATCTATTTCTGTCTTCAGTTCAATACCATTGATGTACCTGTCTGTTTTTATGCCAATATCTTCTTTTTTATTATGATTACTCTGTAGTACGGCTTGAAATCAGGAATGGTGATATTTCAGAAGTTCTTTTATTTTACAGGATTGTTTTACTTATCCTGGGTTTTTTTTTTTTTTCATATGAAGTTTCAAGTTTCTCTTTCCAGGTCTGTAAAGAATTGTGTTGGAATTTTGAAGGGAATTTCATTGAATCTATAGATTGATTCTGTTAATAATGCCATTTTTACTATGTTAATCTTACCTATTCATGAGAATGAGAAGAAATGCAATAGACATCTGAAATAGATGGAGGGAGAGAGTTGGGTGGGAAAGGGGTTGGGAAGGGTAACATGGCTCAGGGTCAGGTGTGAAGAGAGCTCAGGGTGGGTAGAGAACTGGAAAAGAGAAAGGAAATCAGTGGTGGGGCATTTCTGGGACAGGGGATGCTACCAGGTGTTTATGGGGTCACCCTAGCTGAGATTCCTAGCAGTGGAGGTTAAGTAGCCTGAAGTCACGACTCTCATAAGAAGGTGTGACTTACAGTGAAGTGAGAAGGACACCAAAACTCAAACAAACCAAAACTCAAGCTATAACTCGTGTTGGTAAAAATGTAGAGCAGGGCAAACACACCTCTATTGCTGGTGGAAGTGCAAAATTGTACAACCACTTTGGAAACCAATCTGGCACTTTCTCAGAAAACGGAATAGTACTACGTCAAGACCCAGTTATTCCACTTTTTGGCATATAACTGCAAGATGCTCCACCATACAACAAGGACATTTGCTCAACTATGTTCATAGCAGCTTTATTTGTAATAGCCAGAATCTGGAAACAACCTAGATGTCTCTCAACTGAAGAATGGATAAAGAAACTGTGGTACAGTTATATAATGCAATACTACTCAGCTATTAAAAACAAGGAAATCTTGAATTTTGCAGGCAAATGAATGGAACTGGAAAATATTAACTTGAGTGAAATACACACATGGATTGTACTCACTTAAAAGTGGATATTGGCCATAAAGTACAAGGTAACCATGCTACAATCCACAGACCAAAAGAAGTTAAGTAATAAGGAGACCACATGGGGCGGTGCTTGACTCTCATACAGAAAGGGAAATGAAATAGATACCTAAAGTAGATGGAGGGAAGGAACTGGATGGAAGAAGGGATGGGGAGAGAAATGGGGATAGAGATCATGTGTGGGAAGAGTGCATGGGGTACAAATGGAAGAAAGAACAGAAATTGGTGGGGGAACATCTCCATGACAGAGTAGGCTCCAGGGGATCTATGGGTGTGATGACCCTACCGGAGACTCCTAGTAGCAGTGAATATGAAGCCTAAAATCATCACCTTCTGCATCCCTGGGGAACTTCCAGTGGAGAGAAAGGGACACCAACCCACCCATAAAACCTTCCTCCCAAAATTTGTCTTGCCTTTGAGAAGTGTAACGATAAAGATGGAGCAGTGATTAAGAGAATGGCAAACCAATGACTGGCCCAACTTGACACTCACCCCATGGGAGAGAGACAATCCCTGACCCGATTAGTGATTCTTTGCTATTTTTGCAGACAGGAGCCTAGCATAACACTCTTCTGAGTGTCTTCATCCAGCTGCTGATGGAAACAGATGCAGAAACCCAAACCAAACAATAGGTCAAGCTCAAGGAGTTATGTGGAAGAATGGGAGGAAGGACTGATGGAACCAGAAGGGTCAAGCACAACACAAGAAGACATACAGAGTAAGCTCACCTGAGCCCAGGGAGGCTCACAGAAACTGAACCTCCAACCAAAGGGCATGCATCGGCTAGACCTAGACCGATATACATATGCAGCAGATATGCAACTTGGTCATTATGTGGGTCCCCTAATAATGGGAGTAGAGGCTGTCGCTGACTTTGTTTCCAGCCTTTGGATCCATTTCCCCAAGCTGGGCTGCCTTGTCTGGCCTCAGTGAGAGAGGATGTGTTTAGCCCTGCTGTGACTTGATGTGACAGGGTGAGCTGGTACCCATAGGAGGACTCCCGTACTCTGAGAAGCAGGGAAAGCGGGAGGGAAGAGGGTTTGTAAGGGAGGGACCATGAAGAGAAGAGTGAGGGGGCTGTGATCAGGCTGTAAGATAAAAAGAAAGAAAGAAAGAAAGAAAGAAAGAAAGAAAGAAAGAAAGAGAAAAAAAGAGAGAGAGAAAGAGAGAAAGAAAGAAAAGAAAGACCATATAAAAACCCACTACCGAAGAAACTTGCTAATATATGTGTGTGTGTGTGTGTGTGTGTGTGTGTCTGTGTGTGTGGATATAAACATGTTTTTGTTTTGATCCCAAGTGTGGGATGCAGAACAGACTTGTGACAGATCAAGTGACATTTATCCACTAGAAAACGAACCACCTCATGCAGGGGCTTGTTTTTTGTCAGCTGAAATACATCATAGTACAGAGTCTGAGAGGATATATATCAGGCTAAAACAGGAGGTGAGGCTTTTGGGGTCTTGGTATTGTCTGGCTGTTCATCTCTCCACTTTGAGAGGCTCTTAGAGAGACTGCTCCATAGAGTGCTCCAGGACTATGGGTTCCAGTTGCTGTTCCAGGTTCCAGCAACCTCTTTGATGGAATTGCTCATTTGCTGAAATCCTGCCACTATGCTAGGGGAATCGCTCCCAGGAACTGAATTCAACAAGGTCTATTTCTCCTGTTCGCATAAATGTCATTTCTCTCCTATCTAGAGTAGGCGGGTTGGAAGGGAGGTAAGAAGCATTAAAGAACCCCAAATAAAATAGGTTTGGAAAAGGTAGAAGGTTGCTAAGAATGCCTAAATATCCACCAATGATGAACTAATAATGAAAATGTGATACACACACACACACACACACACACACACACACACACATGACAATAGAATACCACTCAACCTTAAAGAGGAAGAAAATTCTGCCATTGTGACAAAGAAAGACCTTGCAGTGAGATTTAGCTCAATTATATAGTTCCAACACAGAAAAGCAAACATATTATCCAATTAATATGTATGATATAACAAAGTCAACTTTAAAAAAGAAAACAAGAGAATCATAGTTGCTGTGGCCCAGAGAAATGGAGAACAAAACTGGGAGCTGTTGACCAAAATGTAGAAAGTTGTTGATCAAAGTGTAGAAAGTCATAGTTATGTATACAAAATTATGTTTAGGAGATTTACTGTCAAACATAGCACTTGTAATTATAAAATATTGTTTTATATAGTTAAAACTTTGCTGTGAGGAAAAACATGTGTGCTCCTATCATAAAAGAAAAAAAAAAAAACTAAAATTAGACAAGAGAGAGTTTGGGAGATAATGTGTTGTAGATAATTTATATTTTGGATGAAAGACTTTTAATCACCTGCTTTAGCTCCCAAGTAAAGGACACAGACTTATTAGACTTATTAGTAAGATATAGAACAAACAACTGTGAAGATGTTCTTTTATAATAGTCCTCTAAGCTAGTCTGGCTACTTACCAGCCACACAGCCCACGTTACTTACCACATAATCTGTTTGGGCTGTTTCTGGTCTATCAAGTCAATTTCACATGGCTACACTCTCTGTCCATCTCTTCTTTTTTCTCCTCACATCATGATTCCTATCTAACCCAAAGCCTGGGAATGGAAACTCTGTTTACCTCACTTCTGTCCAGCTACAGGGTGTCCAGCTTTTTTATTAACCAATCAGAGATAATTGGGGAACACAGTTTATGCAACAATAATTAGAGTATTTGACAATTAATTCTTCCAGATTGGAACCATATCTTGGAGGGGTGGATGCCCAGAATTCAGCATTTGTATACATAGAGCACCAGACCAACCCAACAATAGTGGGTAAGTTTATTGCATGAGTATCCTTTTCTCTATATGTGGCAACATGTATGCATGAATTAAAAATGTGAATGTTGAATTGTCATGCAATACACAAAATAAAGTAATATTAGGTAAATTCCAAAAGAAAAGTTTAAAAAAAAAAAGAAAATTATAAGTGCTGAAAGCAGCCAAGATATCTCCTTTGAAATAGAGACAATGGAAAGATACATAGCATAGACCAAAGGCATTTTATGCTATCAATTACCCAGTTGTAATTGGCTATTGTTAAATACTATCTCTCTGTGAGAAACCTATCAGTAGGATAGGACTTTCAATTTATCCAGATTACATCCTTGTTGCTATCTCCTAGTTTGTATCTTCCCATACCTACCCTCCCTCTCTCTTGTCCCTATTCCCCATCCCTATACCTCTGACAGAAGGGGACCTCCTCCTCTACCACATGACCATAGCCTACCAGGTCTCATCCAGATAGCTTGCTTCCACTTCCTCGGTTTACACTCATCACCTCCCCACCAAGGGAAAATGATCAAATTGGGGGCACCAGAGTTCATGTCAGAGACAGTCCCCACTCTCCCCACAACAGTGCATAATGAGCTATTCATTAGCTAGATCTGAACAGGGGGTCTAGGTTTAGTGCATGCATTGTCCTGGATTGGTGCAAAACTTTGTGCAGGCCCCCCATGGGTTCAGATATGCCAGGCTTGAAGGTCTTCTTGTAGGAATCCTGAACCCTCTGTGTCCTTCCATGCCCCCATTCTTCCATATGATTCTCAGTGTTCCTCCTGGAGTACAGCAGTGATTCCCAGCATTGGTCTTGATCTCCTGCTGGATGGAGTCTCTCAGAGGACATTTATGTTTGACTAATATCCATTTAATAAGTAAGTATACACCATGTTAGTCTTTCTGGGTCTGGGTTACCTCACTCAAGATGATCATTTCTAGTTCAATCCATTTGTCTGCAGTTTTCAAGATTTCATTGTTTTTAATAGCTGAGTAGTATTCCATTGTGTAAATATACCACAGTTTCTTTATCCATTCTTCAATTCAGCGACACCTAGGTTGTTTCTAGTTTCTGGCTATCATGGAACAGCTTTTACGAATACAGTTGAGCAACTATGGTGGAGCATCTTTCAGGTATAGGCCAAGGGGTGGTGTGGCTGGTTCTTGCAGTAGCACTATTCCCAATTTTCTGAGAAAGTGCCAGATTGATTTCCAAAGTATTGTACATGTATGCACTCCTACCAGCAATGGCGGAATGTTCCCCTTTCTCCACATTCTCACCAGCATATGTTGTCACTTGAATTTTTGATCTTAGCCATTCTGGTAGTGTAAGTTTGAATCTCAGAGTCATTTTGATTTGCAGTTCCCTGATAACTAAAGACATTGAGAAGCAAGCTAGGGTAGAATTTTAATATCTAATAAAATAGACTTTCAATGAAAATTAGTCAAAAGAGATGTGGAAAGGCACTTTATACTCATCAAAGGAAAACTCAACCATGATGACATCACAGTTCTGAACATTATGTCCCAAATGCAAAGGCACCCACATTTGTTAAAGAAACATTAATAAAGCTTATACTATACATTAATCCTCACACATTAGTAGTGGGTGACTTCAAAATCCTCTCACAAAAGTGTAGGTCAATGAAACAAAGCTAAACTGAGGAAAAATTACATCAACAGATGTCATGAATCAAACTGACCTAACACATCTACAGAACTTTTCACCCAAAGACAAAAGATTATATCTTTTCTCAGCACATCATAGAACCTTCTTCATAATTGACCATATAGTAGGTCACAAACCAAGCCTCAAGAGATACAAGAAAATTGAAATAATACCTTGTATCCTATCAGACCACTACGGACAAAAAAACTGTACCTTAACAGCAACAGAAATAACAAAAAGCCTACACACACTTGGAAACTGAACAACTCTCTACTCAATGATAACTGGGTGAGAGAAGAAATAAAGACATATTTAAAATAAAATTGACATGTGGGCATTTAGGTGCACACATGCACGTGTGTGTGTGTCTATGTGTTTGTGTGTGAGTGCATGCATGCGTGCTACAGACAGATTTTATTTCCAATTTATACCCCTTTGCAACAGGTCTATTTTGTTTTGTCTTTAAGTAGACCTCCTAAATAATTTCAGATATGGAGCTTTTAAGCATTTTCTAAAAGAAGCAATGCTATTAGGCCATTAGCAGTATAAGAAGTTTCCAAACTGAAAGTAAATCTCAGTAGTGACCAAGAAATTGCTTGAATGATCTAAGCACTTGTTTTCCTATGCCACCACATCCCCATTAAACCACATGCAAAAAACAGTGTCAATGGTTTCTTACCTTTTAACTCCAGAACAAATTTGGAATGGCTTTTTTAATTTGACATACCAGAAAAAAAACCTATAGCAGCTTTACTGAGGAAGAAAGAATTTAGAGAACTACTTACATTCAGTAATATCCTTTCATTTGAGCCACTCAGGATTGCCATCACACAGCCAAATACACTAAATTAAATCTTGCCACTGAGAAAGCACATGTAAAATGAAGCAAATTATATTTCATTATATATGAAGGTAGGCACATTCATTATGATACAAATGCTTACATAATTCCATGAAGTAAAAATGTTCTTACATTGTTACTTTTGACAGGAAAAGTAGGAGTTAGGGGAAATGGTGGAAAGCTTTCATATTTTTTCCATATTGGATTAGCAAAACTTTATAATTAAAATTATCACACTGAATTCATTCATTAGTTGTATAAAATGATATAAGGTAACACAACTTTAAAAATTATTTAAAGACTATCATTTTACATATAATATATTAGGTTATCAATTGACTGTCATTATCTTAGTTGAAAGGAAAAACATCCTACATACATGTCTATCTTTTAAGGATAATCATTGTAAAGTATAGCTGAATACCACACATTTTGAATATAAAAAAATGCTTTGGCTGAATGTCTGAAAAGTTTTTGTAGTAGCATTATATTCAGTATCATAACTATCCCTAAAATGGGATAGGATCACTGAGTATGTTCAAACAAAGTCAGTAGGTATGTGTCAAAAGTATATCATACATACCCAAATTTTTTTCCTTTTTTATTATTAATTTATTCAAATTACATCTCAGTTGTTAGTCCATCCCTTGGATTCTTTCATTCTTCCCTTCCTCCCACTTCCCCCCCTTCTCCCCTCCCCTATGACTGTGACTGAGGGGGACCTCCTCCCCCTGTATATGCTCATAGGGTATCGAGTCTCTTCTTGATGACCTATTGTCCTTCCTCTGAGTGCCACCAGGCGTCTCATACACAAATATTTTATCCTTTCTCTTCTTCCCCCAGTTCCATTCCCCTTCTCAGATAGTCTGTCTCCTATTTTCTGGTGAACAATTTTCTTATGTATTTGTTCTATTCCGCATGTGGGATAAAACATATGATATTAATTTGTTTGTGTATGGCACACTTTTTAAACTTTTTACAAACCACATTTTTAAAATTTTTATTTAAGTAATTTATTAAGATTACATCTCAAGTGTTATCTCCTCATTTGTATCTTCCCATTTCCCCCTCCTCCCCTCTTTTACTTTATTCTGCCCACTAGGTCTGTGACACAGGTGACTTTTTCCCCCACTAAAAGATCATAGCCTCTCAGGTCTCTTCCTGGTAGCCTGCTTACTCTTCCTCTGAATGTCACCAGGTCTCACCACAAACTTTTTAAACTGATAACTTTGAGATGTTCCACTTTTTTCTCACAGTGATAGATAATATTTAATTTTCCCATGGTTAAATAATATTCTGATATGTATATATTATACATATTTTATTGTATATGATCTATATTTATATGTGATTTTTTTATTAATCTTTCACCATCACCTGGACATATTACTGGGGATATTGAAGAAACGAATGTGAATATTCTGGTATCACTTATGTACACAGACTTTATTTTGAAGTACATTCTCTTGTGTGTTAGGGCTGGATGTTATGGTAAAAACATTTTTACTGTGAAGGAATTTGCATACTTTTAAAATAGTAGGAAGACTAATTACAATCTCCATACTGATACACTCACAGTCCCTATAGTGAGAATTTCTTTCTTAAAATTATGTTATGTTATTTGAATATGTTTGTGTTTTAATCCCATGTATGAGATATAAGGCTGCTTAAGCTTGTCCACAACCACTAACCATGATTAGAGGCTATTTTTCTCATGCTCTAGGAGAGGTGTGATTTTTGCCAACTAAGTATAGTTTCTGTTTGGATTTCTGAGGACTCTTATAAATACCAGAGCTAGAAGAGGGGCTGGGTATCCCCCAAAGAATGCGCCTGCTATTCCCTCTGCTGTTGCCCCTGCTCCTGTTGATCTCTACTGTTCCTCCCCCTTCTGCTTCTACTTGTTGGAGTTTGTCAAGTAGTCATATGTAAAGAGATAAGGAGAAGAAATTTGATAGCCTGTCAGCAAAGATAAAATTTGCCCTATGGAACTCAATGCCCCTAATCATCAGCAAGTAATCTAAACTCTACATTCCCTTTCACCTCTACTTTTCTTACCTACCTAGTGTTGGGGGATTGGAAGGTATTGGATGGAGAAGAGTAGTACATATAAGAACCCAGTAATGTATCCAAAAAGCCTAGTGACCAGTCCCTTTCTCATAAATCCACATCAACATTTGCATTTTTCCTTTCACTTCTTTTGCTTTGCTTTGATAGCTGTACTGACATATGTGATATAGTATCTTAGCGAAGCATTGATTTATATTTTCCCTGATAACTAAGGATGTTGAATATTTGTCCATATATTTATTGGCCAGTGAAGCTTATTCTTTTGAAAGGAGGCTATTAGATTATCATGCCATATGTCAATTAGAATATATTTAACTTATTTTCAATTTTCATATGTTATAGTTGTTAATCCAAAGTAAGATGAATAGATATCAAAGATTCTCTCCTAATAAGTAGCATGCTTATTCTCTCTGTAATTTGTGCTTTTGATAGGCATAACTATTTAATTGAATGATGTCCAATGTTTAAATTTTTATCTTTCTATGTGAGCTGTTGTTGTCACACTCAGGTAATCACTGTATATGCCAATATCTTGAGATACTTGCCCTATGTTTCTCCTTAGGAGGTTGAAACTTTTCTCAGAGTAAGATCTTTATCTATTTTGACTGATCTTTGAGCAGAATAAGAGATACATACATCGTTCTGATTTTCTACGATTGTTTTTCCATGTTTCCAAGCACCAGTTATTGAAACAAAGTGAAGGTGCCAAGAAAAATATTTTCAGATTTTTTTTAGAGATAATTATTTCACTGATGCAAATAAATATTTTTTGGTTCAAAGTAAAATTTTGCTTTACATGTTGTTTTATCATTTTACTATTGTGAGATTTCAGCAGAGGGCTATAACTAGATTTATCATTTATTATTTTCCTTTGTAATGTATAAATTATGCTTTACTTTTAGTACTTATGATGTGATATTCACTTATCAGACACTTTCCATAAGGACATAGCTTTGGCTTTATAAATGAAACACTTGTAAAATTACCTTTTCACTTTGGCATAGTTGTTTTTGAAAGCAGACTACTACATTCATGTATTAAGTAAAATAAGAGATATCTGTGATTTAGTAAAGTATCTACTTCCTGATAATCCTATCCTTATTAAGTTTTATAAGGCTACCACTAAGTGGCAGTGCAGCAACATTCTTATGCATAGTATGGACACCTATCTTTGCAGTGCAGATATCTTTCCTTTAAAAGTTTCAAAGTTTTAATTTAGCTCTAAGTATTATTAGGAGGGAAACATTGTTATTAATTTATGTTAATCTTTGGCTTTAACTGTATAAAGCAGAATAGAAATAATAAAATCAAAGTTCTATATGAACTAATACATAAGGTTTGTCAATTCTTATCAACAAGAGCAAGAAAATGAATATTTAATTTAAAACTTGCTTTGTCTGTTCTTTGAAATCATAGACAAACTATTATTTCAGTTTTAACAGCCCATATATGTGGTAGGCCAAAGGATAATATGTTCTGTATTTTATCACAGAGTGTGTTGTACTGAATCTGGAGAAGCTTGTGGCACATTTCACTAAATGGAGCTTCTTTGCTAATGATTGACAAATCTGCTATGTGATACACTAATGATGCCAGAACTAACTTCAAAGATTATATAATAGTCTGACTCATCATTTTACACAAAAGGATATTAGGATCTCACATTGGCTATGTTTATGTAATCAGTTTCTTACAAAAATAAGACTAAGAGCTTAGCTACATTTATTCTCAGTTCATGTGTTTTTATAACTTTGATATTTGAAACACAAGTTATGACTCCCAAGTAACTTCAAACTAAGAAAATATATCACCTATCTGAATTTGTGCAAATAGCCATATATTTGAAACACTTACTAAGCCCTAAATATGCTTTTCCCAATGCTATGTAGGAATAGGTAGAAAGATATAATTTGCCTTCCATATTAAATTTAATCTATTCTTTTATTTATAAAAAAAACTTTATGGTTCTTTGTGAATTTCACATGATGTACACCTATCCCACTCATCTTTATCTTCCATCCCTCATTCCTACTATCCACACTTGCAACCTCACCCCAACAGAAAAAAATCTTTTGGAAGCTGTAGTGTGTCACAGTGTGACCTTCAGTATTCCCTGTTGTCCACACTTCTTTGCTTTCAAATGTTTATTGCAAGGATGTGTTGGTCTAGTAAGAGGCCTCTTGCTTCTGTTACTTCTTCTACTGAAACTTTACTGGGAATCTTCTTGGATAGCCTGTTATTGCCCTGTGTCATGAATTCCTGAAGCCTTTGATCTATATGGACATCCCCTTCATGTACTCCAAGAGTTCAGCAATGGGGTAGATGTTGGGGTAGGCTAATTCAAAATGCTGGATCAGACGTATTTGTGCTGGTCAGCCCTTCTGACTCTCCTGCTATCTCACCCTTGGGAACAGTTAACTGACAACCTCCCTAATCCCCCACTCTCACATCCCTATAACAAAGGCCAACTTTATTCTGCTGCCCAGGCAAGGTGCAGGGTCTACTCTCCCAAGTTTTGCAACCAGTGTAGGACATGGCCATTTTCCCCATTCTCATGACTCCAGGGCCAGCTTTCCCACCTGACAAGGGGGAGTCTCTCCATTGTCTGAGCCACCACACAGCAGACTAGAAGCAGGGCTGGCTCAGGTGTTGTCTCTATGTCCTGGGCCAGTTCTATGATGTTTCCCAGACAAGGTGCAGGGCCATCTTTCCTCCTCTCTTGGCCCCAGAGATAGCTCTCCCACCTGCTGTAGGTGGCAATAGGCAAGAGATAGTGAAAGCATCTCTTCCTCACCCAGGCTTCCACACAGCAGACAAGACAGCTCTTCTACTCTCATACTCTTGGGGCTGGCCCCCTTGTGCTCCCTGCCTTCTGGATTAGCTGTACTGTGTTGCCCAGATGAGGTGTAGGACCTACTCTCTCAGAAAAGAGGTAGGGGCAGCTCTTTTTCTCATGGCCCAGTTGGGGCCAGCCCTCCCACCACTGACGGTGGCAAGGACAAAAGGGAGAAGAGAGGGTCTCTCCCTGTCCAAATGCCACTGCACAGCACACAAGAGTCAGGGCTGGCTCTCCCACACTCATACCCTTGGTATAGCTCACTAGCATCCCATGTGAGATGCAAGGCTTGCTCTCATGAGTACTGAAGTAAGTAAGTGGTAGGGCCAGCTCTACTGCTCTGATGATTTCAGGGACAGTCTCCTGCCTGTCATAGGTCATAAGGTTAAGTGTGGGAGAAGGGCACCTCTCCTTCTTCCAAACCACCACATGGAAGATGAGTGACAGGCTCAGCTCTTCCATGCTTAAATACTCCTGGCAGGCATTCCCTCAACTCCCACAATGAACTGGGCAGCTCTTTCTTTCTTTCTTTCTTTCTTTCTTTCTTTCTTTCTTTATTTATTTATTTATTTCTTCCTTCCTTCCTTCCTTTTTTAAAGATTTCTTTATTATTATGCATACAGTGTTCTGTCTGAATGTACACCTGCAGGCCAGAAGAAGGCATTAGATCACATTATAGATAGTTGTGAGCCACCATGTGGTTGCTGGGAATTGAACTCAGGACCTCTGGAAGAGCAGCCAGTGCTCTTAACCTCTGAGCCATCTCTCCAGCACATATGGACAGCTCTTTCAAGTACTGCAACTGGCTAGGAGCAGAGTCACCTCTGCTCCTCTCATGCACTCAAAGCTAGCTTTTCCAGGATGCCCAGGTGAGTGGTAGGGCCAATTCTACACAGGCCTCAAACATCAATATGTCTTCAGGTGGCAGCCCAAACAAAGGATATCCTTCTGGCCTTGGGTGGTAACAGACCCCAACTGCTTCAGGACCATGGACCCAGATGTGTCCACAGGTGTCAGCACAGGACAGTACCCCACCATAGTCCCAGGTGGTATCAACAGTTACTCACATCAGGTTGTTCTTCCCAACAGTCCCTAAAGCTATCCCTCAAATCTCACATTCCGCCACTCTTCATTATGTCCACATTCTTCTGTTTCTCTTTCTCTTGCATTTCTCCCTCATTTATTTGCTCCTCTTAGTGTTGCATGTGGGCAGTGGTGTCTGAGTGTCTGGGGTAATCTCAGAAGTGGTCTCAGGAGTGCTATGCCCCACTTGTGCATTATGGCACCAGGCACAGGTCATCTTGGTCATGGTCTTCCCACCTAGGCCTATGCATCACTGGCTAGATCCCTGCCTCAATCTCACGGTGCCTGTCTGGTAGTCATTCTGGGCTCACTCCTTCATTGGTCAGCCTGAAGGGTCTTCTGTTTTAGGCTCAGTCCCGTCTGGGGGCCCAGGGGCCCAGGCAAGGTTCTTCTAGTCTCTGACTCACTCTCTTCCTTGGGAGCCTGTCAAAGCTTGCATGGGCACCAGACTGGTGGTTGTCTCCAGGTTAGCTCCCTGTCTGAGCCCCCTGCCACCTGACTGGTGGTCATATCAGGCTGGCTTTCTTCAGGGAAGGTTAGGCTACTAATCATTCCAAAGATCACAGGTCAGAACACTGAACATTGTCTCTCTCCTCTCTGCCACCTACTAAAGCACATGTTATATGACAAACATACCTGCAATGTCTCTAGGGAGGAGGTCAGTACCAGGTTTCAGAAAGGCATATTTGAAAGGTGTTTAAATCCTCCAATTAGTATAAATGAAACTACAAATACAATAAATTTAAGTATAGTTGGCTGCATTTTTATTACATTAAAATGATTTCTACTTTTCAAAATACAGAGATTGTATACTTTCATTCATTACAATTTTATGTTGTTAAATGCAGAGAAACCACAACAGGTGTTTTTTTTAATTAACAGTAAGTAATATTGAACCCTATATGCTTTTAAATCTATATATGTTAATATTAGAGATAAGAGTGCCTTTGCAGGACCTCTAAAATACTGAAGAAGACTTGTTTTTTATTAGTTGAAAGACAGAAATTCTAGCAAAGAAGTGAGCCAAGTGATTACTTTTATGAATCACTAGAAAATAACAATATCCAAGTGTCAAGAGGAAAATACACCTCAAAATAATAATTTTAGTTGTCTGTGTAAAAATTCACATGATAAATTTATCTATGAAAATGTAATATAACATTATTTTTAATGATTGCATTGTAAAATATATTGCTCAATGATTTGAGCTTTCAAAAATTTTAACAGTGTTTAAGTTGGATACCTTTCTGTATCCCACCAGTGTCCACTTACTTGAAATCTGATTTATGTAATACGTTAAGATCACCTTTCCTTACTTGAGCAGTAGGCTGTCAATATGTAAAACTTAAATAGCTTGCTAAATGTAATTGCCAACATATCATTATGGAAAAATCAATCTCATAGTAATGATTTTTACATTATAGAGAATGTATTATATGCTAAATACAGCTTATTTGTAAACAAATGCCATACATAATATTTACTAACAATAATGTGATTAATTATAGCTTCATGTACACATGAAGATAATAGCATATGCTCAGCTGTATCAAAAAATTAGTGTAGCTGTTAGAAGTTAAAATTTATAAAGCAGAAATGTTCACCTTAAGCTCTTAGATTGAAACCCAACTTTTTATTCCTATCCATCCTTCAAATTCAACTACATGCTTTTTCTTTCTCATTTTGACTTTATTGTCTGAAGCAGCAGCTCCCAAACACAATATCTACTTAAAATTATTTTATATCAATTAAAAAGTAATAATATTAAGTATATAATTTTTTCATTTATATTTCTGATATTTCAAGTTATATCTGACTGTATTTAATGAACAGCTTTTGTTTATGAAATATGCAATGATAGAAAAATTCTCTATCATTATAGAAATTACAACTAGACAATGATATTAATCTATTCAGTTAGTTTAAGCAGTTTTTTCTACCTCATTGCTCCCCTAATATGGATCAAAACCATCAAATGTCTACCTCTGTACATGAACCTCATCACATATTAATGTAAAATGGAAAATAGTAGTATGATACAACTATTTTTACAAAACTGTTTTTGTTTCTCAGTTTCTCTATTAACCTGGCTATCACACAAATAATTACAAATCTATAATTTTATTTTAATAATAAACTTCACAACACAATAACTGAGTATTTATTAATCTATTCTTGACCCTCTAAGCTAATTTAGTTTCCTCCCAGCATACATGCCAGAGATATTTGCACTTTGTTGCTTTCCTCCTCCAGCACCTCTCTCCTGTCTCATCTGGACCTCTCCTGTGGCTGAGTCCCCCATTTACCCTTCTAACTCCTCCTCCTCTGGCTGGCAGGAAGTCCAGTCATGTTCTCTCCCCTGCTCAGCACTTGGCTATAAGCTTTTTATTTACATACCAAGGGAAATTGGGAAGCATTGTTTACACAGCATTGAGATAGGAGATTATTGCAACAAGGATTGCAAACAGATATGGAGGGCACAAAAATCAGTATATGAATTACACAACAACCTTGTGCCCTCTTTTAGTCTAATAAAAGCCCTTTTCTCTTACAATAACAAGCTATATGTAGTATAACTATTATGGAAATTATTAGGTAAGATTTGTATTTGTATATTTGTCACCCTTGGATAAAGTATTCTACTATATAACAATTTCTATCATCCTAAACAATTTAAGTTTAACGGTGGGACTATAACTATCTATTCTTCAACCACATCAGAGACTTAAGGAGTAAATATTAAAGTGCAAGCCAGCAGCTTCCAAAAGTACAGAAACGACTGAGATATTTGGCTTCCTGGATAGTCCCTCAAAATTCTTCCATAACATTGGAGCATCATCTT
Organism: Acomys russatus; assembly: GCF_903995435.1. Classification (NCBI taxonomy): domain Eukaryota; kingdom Metazoa; phylum Chordata; class Mammalia; order Rodentia; family Muridae; genus Acomys; species Acomys russatus. Next base: position 63,083,078 of record NC_067169.1, on the reverse strand, counting down.
CAAACTTCTAGCCCAAAATATTTGAGAGACTTTTCTATGAAGCATGAATTATAGATGATTTACCTACCTTGTCCTTGCAAAGCTTGGAAGTCCACTCTCTTGCATATAGTTTATCTATTTTGAGACAGTATTCTGGCTATAATTGACACAAGATCATTTTTTCACCCAGTGGCTAGTTTGCCAAGTATGATCTTTGAAGTAAAACAAGGGTGTTGCTGGGAGCAGACTTGTCTCATTGTCTAAAAGCTTTGTTAATAAAATCTTTAAATGACATATTCTGTAGATCTCTGAGGTTTTTGAAGACCATCTATTTATCTTATCTGAATTGCTTGTTTCTAGCGATTTTTTTATTTTGTCAACCTACTAAACATATTTTTGTGATTAACTAAACTTGTGTCTAACATGACAAAGAATTTGATTGTCTGACTGCTAATATGCATTTCTTACTTTTCCTAAACACTTTGTAATAGCAGCTTTCAAAGTGACTAGACTTTAACATTGCAGTTTTAAGAATTACATAGGTACAAAACCTTACTATGTTGTAACAAAATGTAATACAAGGATCAATACCAAGATAAAAATTTTGGCATATTAATGCATTTTAGCCTAAAATTAGATTCATTAATCAACCTTTTTATTTATCATTTTTATAACTAACCCATTTAAAATGATAACAAATATCAATCACCCACAGAATGACCTCATCCAATCCACCCCTCTTAGAAATGGGGACTTGTTTTCTGAAATTACTCCCTGCTGATTTTGAGACATAGTTTTGTTTTTGGGTACCAAAAAAAATTGGAGTATTTTCCAGTCTTAAGAAATCTAGCTATAAATTTTTCTGTCTGTCCAATTTCTGAAGGCTGAGAGAGTTCAGAGCAGAAGGAAAGTCCTGACTGAAACACTCTGTAATGCTGGACAATGTAGCTAGCCATTTGGAAATTGTTGTGAATGCATATTTTTGAGGAAATAGTTATGAGACCATTGGTGAGGTAGACTCACCGGGGCTACTTGTCTTGTCTTTTTTGGTGCCTGGTCCTCTTGCTATGCAAAATATTAACTTTCAAAGTTATTATGCTATTTTGTATTAATATATGTATGACCATGCACTAAAGACAGTTCAGTTAAAGATGATTATATCAAAATAAATCTTTATCTGTGTCAATTAAAAATGGCATGATAAATCCTGATGATTTTTAGCCAAAGATTTATTGGTCATGCATAGCGAAGTTTTGGCTGGAGGCATTTTCATATTTCTGTCAATCTCAGAGCTGTTCCCATGTGGAGGGAACAGCAAATTATGTTATCTGTCCTGTTTAGTTTTCTTTGTTTCTTTCCTTTTGTCTTCAGACAATATCTTCAGGAGGTATCCCCCTGTCAAATCTGATTTCCATCTGTTCAGATAGAATACATAGCTTGTAGTTTTCTGTTGAGATAAGAGTATATTCTCCTCCCCAATGCAATGCATTTCCTGTTTTTCATGTTAAAATTAGTACCTTTGTATGCTGATCTCCTTTCTAAAATGCAATATATCTTAGCAGGTGTTTTCCTTGTTTTATTGAAATGTTTTAAAAGTCATTGAGTCAGCACTTAATCTATTTTGGAGGAAGATATTTTATTCCCCTTCTGTTTCATGACCACCTTTTAAAAACCATTGCTATACCTTTTCATAATTGTGTGACATATAAGATTATAAGATATATATATATATATATATATATATATATATATATATAAAACAAGTCTCATGTCATAATGTCTAAAAAGTTTGTATTCTAATAGATATGCATGCTGAAACACCATCAGTCACAATTTTTAAAGGCATCTTCAAGACAGTCACCATCTTTAACAAATGTGTAACCTCTAAGTAGACCTAAAAACATCTGAACACCTAAACAACTAAGCTTAATTGTAAGACTAAACTATCTAGTCTTTAACCCCATCAGAGACTTGAGAGGGAATAAAATTAATTACTTGAGTATACAAAGGGTCCAGATTAGCAGTGTATTGCCTGAACTATCACTCAAAATTCTTTATAGTGTTGGAGCATCATCTTCAGCCTTCTGGCCCAATATATCTGACAGACACATTTGTGAGGCAGGAACTATTTAGGACTTGCTTACCCTGTCTGGGCAGAATTTGGTAATTGACTCTGCCTGCAAAGTTTAATTTTAGATACATTGGTATAGAATTCAAATTTAAGATTATTCTTCACACACATTATATATATATATATATTTCTACTCTAATATGTGGTGTTTTACCCATAAAACTCAATTATAATACTCAATTTGAAAGTACTATTGCAAGCATTTTAGGATAAGTAAGTTATACAAGTTAATTTTTAGTTGATCATATCATGGTGATATCAATTAATAGTCTATTTTTATCATAAGAATATATATCCTGAGTGTAACAGATAAATATGAATCTATTGAAAGATAAGGTAAAATAATTAGATAACATCCTCAAAAGCCTCAGAGACATAAAGAACATGGCATTTAAATGTTTTTATTATTGACACTGAGACAGTTTAACTCCTGGCAACACCCAGCCTACTTCAAAGAATGATCAACATCAAAGACCCTTCTTATGGAGATAGCTCCAAATGTGGCAAACAAGCCACTGGGAAAAATATCCTCATTTCTACTACAGACAGAATTATTCCTAAAAACAATATTTTTATCACAAGTTAGGAGTGACAGGATTGCAACTATATGAGTATCTGCAATGCTGATTATTTATTGTGGTTCATGGATTTCACAAGTGGGTAATTCATTGGTTCCTTCTATTGGTAGCTTCCATAGCTCCTTCTGGAGGCTTAGATAAAAAAAAACTACTTTATTTAGGTTCTTAAATGCTACTACCTCCTCTCCAACCTACTAACCAGAGATAGGAGAGAACAAAGGTTAATAAGGATGTAGCTCTTTTTAGATGTGTTCCTTAGGGCAATTCCACTCTGTGTTGTTAGTATACCAGCAGTCCAGTCAAATATCAAACACCAAACAGCAACATTAGTCAGTAGCTGTAGCACAATTGAGCTGAAATAGCAAAACTCCTCCAAATTGACATGAGTCAGTGGAAGAGGACACAATCAGCTGGAGTACCACAAGAAGTTCTCCAGAGTGTTTTTCTCTGTGAAGTGAAATGTCGAAAAACAAACACCAACAAAGCAATGTAAATTATTGCGTGGGGTAGTGATGCAAAAGCATTGTCTCACTGTTTGTAGGTTTCTATTTATTGCCTCTCAGAGTCCACACAAGGTGGCTTTTGTAGCTGGCAAAAACCATGTCCCTCGTATGAGACAGCTTCCAGTAAAACATCACATGACTGCTCATGAGTCTATTTTCTGCTAACAAAGGTCATGAGGCTGTCTATAGCAGTAGAAAAACACTTCCAAATCCCATACTTGGGACCAAAACAAAGAACATATTCACATGACACAAATGAGTGTTCAAAGAAACCAGAAACCTTCACTTCAACCTTCTGGTATTATGAGAGCTATAACTCAAGAAGGAGGCTTTCAGTCCAGATCCAGCTCTATTACTCAAATCCTTTTCCCATTGAGGGTGGTGTCTTCATCAATAGAGACTTACTTTCAACCATTAAGAGTGAACAAAGGTCAAAAGCAATAGCATATATTGTTTAAGGAAATATGTTAGACAAACCTGACCAAAAATTGAAAAGGTGGTTTCTCATGGTTGGTACTGTGTTTTTGTGTTGTCCTACAGATTGCGGAACATTCTCAGACTCAATGGCATAACTTCATATCTAATTGTATATACAGCATTCTCAACAGGTGAGAAATAATCAGGATTGGTACTAAAAAACTAGCCAACTGATTGTGCTAGTGGTTTCATGAGTCTTAGAAGAGAACTTGCTACCACCAATTTACCAGACCAGCATAATTTCTCATTGTATTCTAAAACTTATTCTTATCCACAAAAATAGATATAGATATCACTCCTCTCCAAAGAAGCTTCACTTTGCAATAGACAAAGACCATTAGAGAAACCAAGAAATTGTCAAAATATAAAGGTCAACTAATCATGTGTGCCCAGAGTTAAATGATAGAACTACAATACAACTCCTAAATCTAACGCTTAAAGAATATCACAAAAAAGAGAAAAAATAAAATAAAATCCAGAGGACGAGAAAATTTGCTATAAGATTGTATCTCCTAGAAATGACAGGAAGCTACAACTATATGATGTTTCAAAAATATCACTGCCTAAGAAGACTTGAAAATGACAATATCAATATACATGCTAGTGTTGAAAAAAATAATATCACTGAGTCCCACATAGAGACAAAATACTATAGCCAACTAATAGATTCTGAGCATGGGAGACAGATACAGTATTTCCACAATCAGGATCCCCCGACTTGCTTATCTAATATCAAGTGGTCATCCCTAAAATCATATGCAAGCAACATTGAACAGCCACAAAAGGTTTTATTTATATATGCTGTGTAACAGAAACTGAGGTGCAGGAGTTGGATTTCACTCCTTCTTTCAGAATACATGACCACACTGTGAACTCTGAGATTGTGTTGTTCACTTGAAAAGAATGTTTCTACTTGTGGTGTAGTTCAGCCCTTGCACACTCCTTTAATCCAAGAGCTTCCTGTAGTGCTCTTGTTTAAAAACTTTACATTATTTTGTGTGTTTAAGCCTCAACCTCCTTTCTCACTTCTCAGTGCTGTAGGAAAGAGAAGATTAGTTGGGAGAGGGGGCCCTTTTACGTCTCCCAGCTGTTTAAGGTCAAAGGGTCTTTGGGTCTATACCAATCTTCATCAACATCAGATGAAGCAAGCAGCCTCTTCCAAGCTGCTGTGCCCTGAAGCATTTTTCTCTGTCGGCCTGCTCCAAACCTCCATGCTGTCAGTCTTTGGTCTCTTCAAATGCTACACATCACAGGCCAACAAAGCATACCACACTATGCTCTCTCAGAGTTCTCATTTATATTCTCAGAGAAATATACCACATCTCTCTCCTTGACACACAAGGAAGGCCTTACCAACTGGCAAAAGCCATATCCTATACAAAACAATTCACAGCTGTGGACAAACTAAGTCTAAAATTGAAATCTTACATTTGGGATTAAAACAAAAACATATTTGCATAACATAACTGAGTTTACAAAGAAACCAAAACTTCCATTACAGCTTCTTGCTAGGATTATAAATAAAATCAGCCATATGTCAAGAGACAGAAATGAACATAGAAAAAGGGCATAGGGAGTAAAAGGGACTCTGGAGGAGAGATAGAGAGATGCACAGGAAGTAGAACGGAGGGACAGTCAGTTTGAGGGAATTTTTTTGAAAGGAAAGGCAGCTTATAAATCAGGAAAAATGAGCAAAGTGGCTCTGAGCCTTTATGATTCAGTTAAAAAATCAGAATGTATACCATTCATATGGTGTTATTAGAATTTCCTAACTCTCTTAATATAGTTATTGACTTTTAATATGTAGTAAGGGTTGTTTTACATATTGAAACTGTAGCACTTATTACAGATGATTCACTATTAACTTTGCTATTTATTCAACTATAACAAGTAATCAGCAACAGAAACCATCTATTGTATATAACACATATCAGATCCTATATGGGTCTACCAGGCCCTCAAGCATAAAATAAGAATGAAACTGAACAACTATTAATAGGAAATGTGCTCGAAGTCTAGGACCTTCATAAGAAACATGGTGGTAGTATTCTATACCATTAATCCCAGAAAAGATGGGTAGATCTCTATAAATTAGTTGTTTTCTAAATTCTAGAATTGCAGTGAACAAAATGGTGGTGAAGAATACTTTTAATCCCACCACCCAGGGAAAAACTCAGATACAGCACCTATTTGGTATATTTGCACACTATAGAAATCACACACCATATTTAGAGATCATTATAAAAACACTCTTCAGGGTTACTAGAAAGGCAGCTAATTTCCAATGGGGACAGGAACAAAGAGTAGCTTTTGTGACTTCCAGTAAACCCATCTCCATGCATGCAACCCTGACCAATACTGAACCAGATGACACCCTAATTATGGATATCATATTTATTGGTAAATTAACAACTGGGAATCTTCATAAAGCAAAAAAAAACAAACAAACAAAAAAAAAACAACAACAGTCCACCAATATTTGCCTGTTGACTTCTATTACAAACACTTTTCATGCATGGAGAGTAAATATTCTTTTTAAGAAACAAATCTAAACATTTTACGAGGCATGGAGAACCTATATTCAGTCCTCCCCAACTACTCTATGGTCATAAGTGTTCCCCTTACAATGATAGATTGGATCTTTTCAAAGGCTGTGTCCTTCTCAGGCTTAGCAGTGGAGGGAAAAGTATTAGAGTAATACCTGTCTGAATTTTTTCATAACCAAGATGTGGTAGTAAAGGGGTCTGCCTCTTTCCTCATTGAGGGAAAAGTTTAGTTACTTCCAATCCCCATCTCAAAACGGCTAATCCTTGTGGCTCCAGGCCTCTGGAAGTACGTGCTTCTCCAACCGAAATTCAGAGTGCATTGGTCTCTCCATGGAAGAGGCTGGAGCTCAGGGTCCCCAGTGAGCAAGGAACCAGGTCCATGTCACAAGGTCTTCAGTCCAGCTGGGGTGCAAGAAAAGGGAACTTTATCTGCAATAAGTTTTACTGCTCTTTTAGATGTGCTGTCAGCACCAGGCTAGGTTTTAGTGGGCAACTCAAGGTTTTGAGGCCAAGTGAGATGACAATGAGGTTTGGGCAAATAGAGCAGTTGCTTTGGGAACAGCTGGCAGCCTGCTCCTGCAGATCAGCACTGTAGCAGGCAGACTCAAACAGCAAAGCTTTCCAGAGGCCAGGGAGTTCAAATGATGGCCGTGGGGGTTTCTGTGGGCACTGCCTAGCTAGGAGTCAAGTCTGGCTGTCCAGCAATGAGTTCCTTGGGAAGAATGGACACCCTTCTTTTCTGCAATGTTATAGCTCTGAATAAACAGCCAGTCTCTGAAGTCCTTCAGTTAAGTAGATGGTGCTCACTGCTTTCTTTCATGTGAAACAGGGCCTTATAAATTTTGGCCAGTGGGCAGTGGCTTTGAGGATGAATGTGTCTTATTAGCTGTGACTTAGGACAATAACAATGCTCTATTTACATAGGAAAAGAGAATAGGTGACAAGATCATGTGACTGACCACCTGTTGCACCTGGCAGTTTTGTCACATGCTCCTGAGGCAGGCATAGGAACAGGAGAGAGTTTTGTCCCACACCTTCCTTTCTCAGGATGAGATATTAAATCTCTAGTTTAAGATTTCCAGGTTTGAACATGGTCCATTTTGGAGGTTCTGTTCCAGTTCTTCTGAAGGCATGATCCACAAGTCCCACAACCTATCCACCAATAGAGGCACCTGTAGGGACCAAAACAAATGGTCACATTTGGCTAGTATGTGATTTAGTGATGTTTCTTCAACTACTTATGGAAACAGGACTGATGGAAAGCAGCATCGTATAGACAACAGGATGGAAGGGCATGTATATATTCCAGCCTGAGGGACCAAAGTTGTGGCATTGTAGCTGGATATATAGAACAGAGCTACAAGGTCTTTCGATGTGATCCTTTGCCAGAGCAGCCATTTTTCTGGATTAAAATTTCGCTACATCTACCCCTTTTTGTTTAAGATAAAACTTACACACAGCTTAACTATTACAAAAGAAATAGTTAAGCAACCCATAAACTTCATAGTCCCAATATTCTTAAGAAGATCTGTGGATGTAACGATCCTTCATAACTGCAGTTCTGATTATCTGTACTTCAGCAAATGTCCATTTCAGAATAAAGGTTTTCTGATCCACCAGTCTGATGAATGAGCTATTCTTGAGCTAGTGTGTTGAGCTATCCCCACGCAGGGGGGTCAGATTTCTACATCATCTGCATTGCAAATAGAGATAGCATACTTATTGGTGAATTGACACTTGGGATTCATCATAAAGCAAAAGGAAGTCCACCAACATTTGCTTGTTGACATCTATTGCAAACACTTTCCATATATAGAGAATAAATATTCTCTCTTTGAGAAATATCTGGACATTTTACAAGGCATCCTATGGTCATAATGGCACCACTTGTTTTTTTTTTTTTATGTTTTAGAATGGTTTAATGCAGCCACAATTGATCACTTTAAAATTAATTTTCATTGTTTATTTTTCACTCATTATTTTTCACTCACATTTTATGCATCACCTTTTAGAGCCAGAAACATTGTAATTGAAAACACCATAAATATTACTTGTAGATTCTTAAATTACATTTGTTAAGAATTATCTCAATTATCTTTTTTTTTTTTAATTGTAATGATGGATTGGATCCATTTGAAGGCAGAGCCCTTCACGAGCTTATCCATGGAAAGAAAGGTATTAGAATGTAACTGGTACCTAATTCCTGTGTGAGCAGAATGTGGTAGTAAAGAGGTCTATAGATTCCTGCACAGAAGAAATAGCTCAGTTGCCCATACTCATCATCCCTAAACTGCTCACCCTTCCCCTAAAAGAGACACCTCATGAATTTTGAGGACTAACGTAGTGGTCAAACATTTGACAAACACATGGTTTAATAATATTTCATCAACCACTGATTAAAAAAAAAACTAATGGAAAGTGTCAGCCTATAGACTGACTGATATAATAGCAAATACTAAGGGAGAAACCCCAAAATCAGTGCAGCACTATTGGCTATAAGAAAAACAACTACAACAACAAAAGGGAAATCTCTACCTTCTCTAATTAATGGTGTATGTATGATGGTATAGCTATATGGTCATCAAAATGGAAAAGCACTAGCTGGTAGATAAATGGCAAATAGGAGGCATAAATGGAAATGGCAAAACCTAGAAAAACTTAATAAAGGCATTTTGTAGCTTTATACAGGCAGAAGAAACCAAATGTCTCAAAGTAATGAAGTTGTGGACAAGGTGGCATCATGTTTAATTAAGACTAGAATATTAAATTTTGCCAGGAAACAAATTCAGAATAAATCAAAAAGAAAGGTAGATTACAGATTTGAACAACTGGAACATTTACTAAAATTCAAGGGAAATATTAGAAGCAAATTAAACCAAGACAACCCTATGAAAATAACTATTATAAGGAATCCGTAGCCAGGTGTTTGTTCATACCTTTAATCCCAGCTCTCAGGAGGTAGAGGGCTTTAATTGCAACACTTGGGAGGCAAAGGCAGGCACATAACAATTTCAAAGATTTAAATTTAAAAGTCACTCATAAAAGATAGGGTGAAGTTCAAAGTGAATGGTCTTTGAGATCTAAATATAAATACACACAATCCTGAATTTATATGTAAAGAAATAGAGGGATGTATTATCCAGAAACACCAAAGGTACATTCAGTTTCAAATTTTCAAAAAAAAAATTTAAATTTCAGATGAAATAAAATACTTTTTCTGTTTCAAAAAAATTTGTCTTATGAAAGATAAAACATTCTAAATAAGGAATCCCCCAGAGATAGGGTTGGGGCAGGGTTTTGGTTTTATATTTCCAGGAGAATAAAAGCATCAACAAAGGAATCCAGAGACCACTGGACAAGTGAAACATCTGAAGAGGACAGATCATCAAGAGAATATGTCTCAAGAAAAACAGTATAATGTCCAAGTGATATCACCCACCACAAGCTTGTCTCTGCTGCCCTCTACAGACATAAGTGGCAAATGATCCTTATATGGTCCCAATTCAATTAATAATTAAAACTGGTTTGTGGTTTGGAGCATAGCTCTCTTCTTCTCTAAATCCATGCACGCTTGTTAAAGGAAAACTGAAAATCTATCTTATATCAGAAGAGCCACCTGGTATGGGACAGATGAAAAGAAAATAAGAGACCATGTTATTGCCACTGATCTCATAATCTTTTGGTCTTCATTTAACTCCTTAAAATTTTTCTTAAGGTACAAATATTATTTCAAACTCTATGAGATTATTATGTATATGTAAACTTTCTTTTGTGATATTAGTAGTCATACAGGGTAGTAATTTTCGAAATAACCTTTGTCTTAGCTTCTTGTATGTGTTTTCAGGTTTGATTCAGAAGCAGATAACTAGAAACAAAGTTTGTGTGCCTCAAATGTACTTAATAGATTGTGGTCCTCAATTTTTGTGGACATATGTTGATTATGTCATTTAAAATGTTTAAGTTTTCTACAATACATCATGATCATTCCTAATACTAAACTTTGAGGTCTCCAAGAAGAAGATGGAGCCATGCAATGACAAATTCACCTGGATTATTGTAATGCTAACCACTGGAAAAAAAAACCTCCTGATGCCTCTTCTGCTGCCAGTTGCTGCTCTAGGATTGCCGCTAAGTGAGCAAACACTACTAAAAAATTAAGTGTGTACTACAGAAACCAGCTTCAGACTACAACCTGCTCAGGACATTGAAATTGCTGAGTTCATAGAAAATTGACAGGAATATTTTACAGAAGTCTGAACTAGAAAATTCTTAATCCTAAGAATGGCAATTCAACAAAGCTGGACATTGTGGAAAGCTTGGCAGAAATAGCTTCATTATTATAAATAGTTCCATTGTGTTAGAGTTAAAACTTTTCCATTTTACTTTGGCAAAAAGGGGGAAATGCTACACAATGTGTGATCACACACTATGAACCCTGAGATTGTGTTTTTTACTGGAAAAACCTGTTTCTAGTTGGGTGGCTCAGCCCTAGCACACGACTTTCATTCAACAGCTTTTTGCTTGACTTAAGTAAAATCTATCATAGGTCAAGAGGTGGAGTAAGCAACCAGTTGAGAGGGAGTGAACATAGGAATAAAACAGAAAGAGAAAATTAGGAGTAAGGAAGTGTTAGGTGTTTATGATGGGAGTACATTAAACTTACTCTTTATAGTATGATCTATCACCCCAGTACTTTACTTCTTAGGGACAGTGCAATGACATGATATCTACATATTGTATAAAGGTGTCAAGTTATTATATTCTTCTATGTCTTCAGGATGCACAAATTTGTCCCATTAAAAAAAACATGGTTTCATTATTGTTTGCTAAATTAATTTTTCTTATTCTCTATAACTCCTTTGCAAACCTCACACAAAGGTTATTGATTATATTCTCTCACTTTTCAACTTCTCCAAGATCCATTTCCCCTTCCTCACACACCAAAATTTGTGTCCTCTTTTGTTAACACATTAACTTCAATTTGTGGTATTCACTTGTTCTTGGATGTGTGGCCTTCCAATAGAGTATGATTGACTTACCTGAGACTACACTCTTAACATTGATTCTCTATGCCCCAGCAAATTGCAAACAACTTCTTAGTTAGGAGAGGAACTTCATGGCCACCTTCCATCTCATTGATGGGATTTTATCTGCTTAAGCTTCAATTGGGCTTTTTTTTCTATCCTATCAGCCACTGTGAGTTCATATGTGCTGCTGGCCTGCTGTATCAGGAATCAATTTTTCATTGCAATGACCCACAATCCCTTGATCTTGAAATCTTTATATTATCTCTTTTTCGATGATCCCTGAGTTTATAGAGGAGCATGTATGATGTGGATGAACTATTTACAACTAAACATTTCATAAACTTATTCTCTGCATTTTGACCAGTTGTAGGTCTCTGTTGTGTTAATTGCAATCTATTAAAATTAGAAATGTATCTGAGGAGTTGAGGATCAGATTAACCTATGAGTATGATGAGATTAGGAGGTGGTTTAATACCATGTCCATTTAGCAGAATTTTAGTGGTAGCTTCTCCCCTAGGGCATGAGTTCCACCCTGTACAGCTGATTTATATCCAATCAGAAAGTGGTTGTTTACTCCGAATATGTCCATTTCTCTATTACACCAGTGGTCATTCCTTCCAAGTCTGGTCTTTTAGAGTCCACATATGACTAAGACTGATGATTATTTTTCTTCTCTGACAGTATGCATAACATTATGAAAATTATCCTATAGAGGTGAAGTTTCCAAATGAGCCACTTGTTTTCTTCATGTTCTAAGACTCAATTTTGTGGTATCTTCTGAAATAGGGTCTTACTATCAATTTCTGGAAGTTATCCAAGAGCAATGGCAATAGCCTTTATGTACTTTTTGGGTGTCTATGAGTTATCATTAGCCAAACACTCCAAAAGAATTAGCCCAATTCTGGAATTAAGCTTTTGTTTAGCCTATGACATATAGTAGACACATTCTCTTCACAAAAAAAAAAAAAAATAGGTCCAGCATACAACTACAGCAGGCCAGGCCTGCTCTAGCCGAGGCCACATTAATTCTAGAACCCTCAAGTAAGACAAAGCCAACTACCCATTAACAGTCCTTAGAGCTCCTGTATTGTCCTTGGCTGGTGCCTTAGTTTGAGCGGGACCCCTGGGCCCAAATCTGCCTATCATATTGCTCTACTTGTAGATTTCTAGGACCCTCTGGATCCTTTTATTTTGCTGTTCTCCCATGCGTCTCTCATTTAGAGTCCCAATAGGATGCCTTCCCCTCTGTCCCAGTTTCCTGGTAAGTGAAGGCTTTTGTGGGACATGCCCCTTGGGCTAGTATGCAGATATAAGTGAGTATATACCATTTGATTCTTTCTGCTTCTGGGTTAACTCACTCATTATGATCATTTCTAGCTCAATCCATTTATCCACAAATTTCGGGAATTCCTTGTTTTTAATAGCTGAGTAGTATTCCATAGTGTAAATGTACCACAGTTTCTTTATCCACTCTTCTCAGATCTAGCCAATGGTCAGAATATTCTCCACAGTTGAGTGGAGAGTGTGATACGACTTTCTCACATACTCTGGTGCCTCACATTTGACCATGTCCCCTGGAGGGGGAGACCTGGTGGCACTCAGAGGAAGGACAGCAAGTAGCCAAGAAGAGACTTGATACCCTATGAGAATATATAGGGGGACGTAATCCCCCTCAGGAACAGTCATAGGAGAGGGGAATAATGGGAAAATGGGGGGGGAGGAATGGGAGGATACAAGGGATGGGATAAAACATTGAGATGTAACAAGAATAAATTAATAAAAAAAATAAAATAAAAAAATAAAATAAAATTCAAAAAAAAAAAAAAAAAAAAAAACAGTCCTTAGAGCCCACCAAGTTATTTCCAACAGTGCCGGCTCTCTTGGCTCCATATCCTGGCTCTCAACTCTGGCAAAATATCCTTTTTTCTACGAGAGGCCATGCTGGTACTAGGAACCCCAGGCCCAGAACTCCAGCAGAAGACTCCCTGCTCTGCTGGAAGTCAAGCAAGTACTAGGTACCCCAGATATTTAATACATGTATCACATAGGGTGAGTACATTCATAAGTTACTATTGGCTCTTTAAGATATTTGAAAGCTGGTATTTTAACAGGATTCCAGGGTAGTTGTTCATTTTGTAAATTTTTACAGTTTTCTGGCATTTGCTCCTGGGTAACTGGGAAAAATAGTAGGCATGGTTATTTTTCCTCATTTTTTAAGAGGTGGCACCATAGATTTAAAGGTCTATTTATCTTGATCCTTAATTTCATTAGGTACCATAGATTCACAGTTAAGTATTTCCTGTTTTCTTACTTTCTCTCTTTCTCTTTCTTTTATCTCTGAAGCCTTTGTACTGTCATAGTTACTTTTTCTTATTCTACAGATATTTTAAAAATATTTTTGAGAGGAAATATATAGATTGCAATTGGAAGCGAGGAGGTGTTTACTCTAGTGGTCACAGTTGCAATAAGTACTGTGATGGATTTGTCAAATAAGAATTTTATCCTCTCACATCGTACCTTTGGTCTTAAGGCACCCAAAATGGAGTTTGCCCTTTTTTAATGCAGGAAAGCTCTAGCTATATAACTAAAATTGTCTTTTGAGATGGCTACTGTGATTCACTGTCTCAGAGGCTCCTGTGTTGTTCCTCATCCTGGGCCTCAGGCTTTTGTGGCTCCAGAGTCTCCTCAGTCTCTCTGGGTGTCCAGCCAACCTTGAGGAATTGATGCTTCCTCTGCAGGTGATCCTTGTAACAAGCTCCAGGATGCTGTGGCTGCAGAGTGTCCTGAGATTCTCTAGCCAAACTGGAAGAACTCTGCAGCTTCCTCTCAGATGTCTCCCACTGTCTCCAGTGTTTCTGTCAGATATCCTCTGCTTTCTGCACTATTAGTAGGTTTTCTTCTTCTCCAATCACGTTGGGTGCCAGATGTAAATGTTGCTTTTATTTCATCAGATAAGGGGATGAGATGAGAGCCAGACCTAAGCATTATGAATATATGACTTGGGATAAGCCTAGAGTGTTTCTATCTAACTATACCTAGGCCTGGAAGCTTCTATCCTCCACCTGCAAGCCTGGACCCTGAAGGCTTCATCTTCCAGCCTCCATCTGCTAACTAGACCTAATTAAGCCTCTGAGACTCACTGCTGACTAAGGTCACTCTTTCTAGTTCTTTCTCAACTCTGGCTGATTCAACTCAGATGTTCTTGCTCAAAACTCCTCTCCAAGACAACTGATTCAAACTGGCTTCTCTTGGCTCCACACTGAATTGATATGCTTAGAAAAACTGTCTCTGAACTCAGTGAACTAAACTGAACAATCTCTACTGCACTCAACTGAACTGCATCAAGCTCCCAAACTACATTGCACTCCCAAACTACTGTTCTATCTCCACAATCTCTCTGGATCTCTCTCTGTGTGGTACTCTTTAGTAGCCTCTCTTTTCTATCTTGTTTTCCTGATAGTTGGGAATATCTTATCTCTGATTCATTCTGTAAAATCATTCTTTGATTCATTACTTTGTCCTCCTCCCTCAATTAGATGTCATTATTTAGGATTTAAGGAGTATACAAAATTCCTTCCAGGAGGAGGAAAGTTGTGTTTTGTCTATATTCTAACCAGAAAGATTAAAGACATGTATTCCAGCCAAAGAGATTAAAGTTCTGTACTAAGGGCATCTCTGTATTTCAGCAGTATCACACAGATCTACATCTTTGGATATGATCCCCTGCCAGAGATGGCATGTTGTTGGATTAAAATTCCTCTTAAAAAAAAAAAAACAGAAAGCACATAGTTTTCTCATTAGATACAGAGAAAATCTTTGAAAAATATCCAACATAGTTTCATGATAGAAGGCCCAGAACATCCCTGGAAAGACGATACATACTTCCATGTAATAAATATAATATCTAGCAAGTCATAGCAAACACCCTGCTAAAAGCATTTTCACTAGTCAGAAATAAGGTAAAGATGTTCCTTCTCTGATTCTTCCCCTTTTCTGTTCAATATAGTACTTGAAGTCTTAGAGTAGTAAGAAAAGTGAAGAATGGGCGAGCAAAAGGGGAAGAAATTAAAATAGCCCTCCTCTTTTAACAAGTGGATTAATTCTCTACATAAAATATTCTAGTGATTCCATCAGAAAACTCCTACAGCTGATAAATAATTTTAACACAGCAGTAAGATATTAAATTGGCACAGAAAATTCAGTAGCATTTCAGTATACAAATGACAATAATAATGAGAACAAAATCAAGGGAATCAATATTCTTCTCAGTATCTTCAACTATGCATATATTTTGGAATAAATATAGGCAAAGAGATGAAAGACTTGAACAGTAAAAATGTTAACCCACTAGAAAAATAAGTTGGAGAAGATACAAAAAGTTGGAAGGACCTTACATTCTTATGATTAATAAGATTCATATTGTAAAAATGCCCAAACTACCAGCATCTATGTATGAATTCAACATAATACCCACTGCAAAAGATTTCTAAAAGTATATATCTGACTTATTTTACACATAAAACTGTTGATTTGAAATGTCTCTTTTTATTTCTTTCTGTAGATTTTCAGTCACTGAGAATGTGTAAAGAATGTTACAGGGGGAAAAATTATTTTTCTCCCATTGATTATCTGTAAAGTTAAATAAATTTACCAAATATTAAAATTACTTCAGTAAACTAAGGAAACAAATCAACTGGACTCTTTCTGTTCATAATTAAGCAACTCTTTCTATTCATAGGTTTCAGAGACTCTATTATAGAAAGATAAATGTTATGTGTAAATTATGGGAAGACAAACATCGTACAAGGTCTCGCAGTAATTCTCTGAATAATTAAGTCAGATGAAATCATTTAATTTTTCTCCAAGTTAACATTTTTGTAGCTTGTGTCTGTTTTTGTTACAAGCAAATTCTATGAATAAATCAGAGATGCTATTACAAGTGAAATAATACTAATTATAAAATTGGATTGCTATCTGAAGATTAAAAATGGTATTCATTGAAAATAGCATTCATTTTATGAATTGGGGTTATTTTATCTGAGGACTTTTTTATTGAAGATTAGGTCAATACATTAATTGCAAAATATATTGAGTGACATTACCCAGACTGAGAAAGAAAAACATCACATGTTCTTACTCATATGTAGACCATAGCATGTATTTAATTTGGAATACCTATAGAATCAAGAAAAGTAGAAATGGATTACTGATGCATGGGGAATAGAACACAGCAGACATGAAACAGAAAGGGGAAATAATAGTTTTAAGTGTCCTGAGGGTCCTAGAAACCTACAAGTAGAACATTATGATAGGCAGATTTGGGCCCAAGGGTCCCACTCAAACTAAGGCACCAGCCAAGGACAATACAGGCGGTAAACTTTAAACCCCTACCCAGATCTAGTCAAAGGTCAGAACATTCTCCACAGTTGAGTGGAGAGTGGGATATGACTGTCCCATGTACTCTGGTGCCTCACATTTGACCATGTACCCTGGAGGGGGAGACCTGGTGGCACTCCGAGGAAGGACAGCAGGTTACCAAGAAGAGACTTGATACCCTATGAGCATATACAGGGGGAGGTAATCCCCCTCAGTCACAGTCATAGGGGAAGGGAATAATGGGAAAATGGGGGGAAGGGAAGAATGGGAGGATACAAGGGATGGGATAACCATTGAGATGTAACAAGAATAAATTAATAAAAAATTAAAAAAAATAGTTTTAAGTGAAGAGGGAAAAGGTGACTAGGGCTGAAAAATATGTATTCATATAATACGAAATTAAGCAGAATTAATGAGCTTTGTTAAAGTTTAATGATCTCTTCAGAATTAATGATGTTCATGCACAAATCATGAACAAGCAAATGTGTGCCATTTAAATCAATAGTTTATGATTGATTTCAATAGTTTGGAAATATATGAAAAAGGTTTGGTGCTATTGGGAAGTGGTGGGAATTGTAAAATATGGGGGTCTAGCATCAAGTGTTCTACTAATTACAGGCTGTCATTGAAAAGAATGAAATAACTCCTTTTTTCTAACTTTCGTTCCTTAATGAAGAAATGAGCAGCTTTAACAGACAAATTCCTTAAGTCATTTTTGCTGTTTCCTCACAGATTGGAAGTAAAAGGGCAAATTGAACATAGAGTAAATTCTCCAACAAATCCAAGTTGTGTCCTAAGAAGAGAAAACATCTCTTACCCCATAAATTTATTTTCATCCAGAAATACACTGCACTACTTAGGGTTTACTAATTAACTATGCTGGAGAACATATTTTCTCATCTTAACTTTCTACTGTGTCATGTATTATTTATTCTCACCCAAAATCTGAAGTAAATAAATGATTATTGATTAGCCATAATCTTTCCATATTTTATTCAAGTGATATTATGTATTATTGAAGATTTCAAGATCTGGCTTATTTTGTTCAATATAATAATATTTAGAGAAAAAATTATAGATTTTTTCAGAACTCCTTCATTTGAATATTAAATGTGAATCCACTGTAGAGGTGACATGAAATATTTCACTGCATTTATTGCTTTACTTAAAACATATTTTGATCCATTAAATAAAGTGGGAGATTTTTCTATTTACTAATATATTCTTTTTTAAATCTGTGAATTATTAGTTCAGCTATAGCAAAGTATGGTAATAAACTAGTCTTAATATTTTTCAGTATTGAACATTGGAATAATATAAGCCAAGAACAAATGTTAGTGAAACATTAAAAATAGTGATTTTATTAAAATTAATAATATTCACCTGTTTCATTAATTGTATCCTAGTTTTCAAGACAACTTTCTTCATAATGACTTGAGTATGTGCTCAACTCCTAATAAATTTGATACACATTTAATTATTTACCTCAAAAACCATAATTTAATTATTTGAACGTGCTTTATTTCTAGAATTCTTGTTGGCTTATTCAGTTAGTCTACTTATACCAAAATAATCTCAAGCTGTTAAAATATTTTTAAATGTCAACTTATGGCAATACTCCTTTATTTTTGTTTTATCACCAATTAGGAACAAATGCAATTCATTGGGTTTTAACAAAAGGCATTCTTCCATATTAAGAGCATTGTCTAAACAAGCAAAGATTTTCCTCCCGGTTGTCATGGAACAAGTAAATTAACTTTTGTTTTGTCCAAAACAAATTTCAATTCTAAATAAAACATGGAAAGCTTTTATACATTCAGTTTTATGTTTATGAGAGTTTCATAACTTTTTAGAGTACTTAAGCATTCCAGTCTCATATTGATTGTTTTCATAGTTTGTTTATTTGGTGATACTCAATTATCTGTTGCTCTATTAATTTGTAAAGTTATTAAATCTTTTAGTTCCTTGTTCAATTTCTTTCATTTTTTAAAATAATTTTCATTCAAGGTATTTTTTTACCCTGTTGGTTATGTTTGATCCATGGTATTTTATTTGCTGAGGGTATTAAGAATAATATAATTGTTTTCCTCATTTATTTCTCAGCATGTTTCTTATTGACATACATTCTTAATTATATATTCTCATACTTTGATGAAAATATTAATCAGATTTACATTATTTGTACCTCATTTCACTTTTCTTGTCTTAATAATCCAAGATTGTAAGAAATGTTTTGACCAATAATGGTGAGAGTTGAGACACCTTTGTTATTCTTTATTTTAAGGAAAAAATTGTTTTTTTCTAATTTAGTATAATTTTGTTTACAATTTTGTCATATGTATACATTTCTTATAATTATATATGATCTATTTCTATTTTCTTTAGTACATTTTTCATGAATGACTGTTTAATTCCTTTAAAAGGTTTTCTACATCTATTAAAATGTTTAGGTGTGTTTCTGTTCTTAATTGTTTATGTGATGAATTACTTGCATTGATTAGCATATATTGAACTATTTTGGGACCCCTTTAATATAATCAACTTCAACATCAAATATGAACATTTGAATGTGCTATTGAACCTGGTTTTCATTTACTTTATTTTCTGTCTTGATTGATGAAGAAAATTAGTACATAACATTATTATAGTTGTTGTGGCCTCAAATAGTATTGTTATCAAGATTATAGTATCTTCATAAAATGGAATTTAGTAGTATTCCTTTCTTTCTATCTTATGGAAAAATGTTAACACACTGATATTAGTACTTCTATAAATTTCTTGTAGAGTTCAGCCTTGAATATTAGGCTTTTGTTTGTTGGGTAATTATTTCTGTTTCAATCCCTTTTTTCATTTTAGATCCAATTATATTTGTTTTGTTACATTGATTTAATTTAGGTATGGTATATGTTTCTAGAATCATCTGTGTTACTTTTAGATTTCCCAATTTATTCCAATATAATTTCCATAATAATCTACAATGAAATGCTGGGATAGATTAATATTTAAAGTAATATTTTAATTTTTGCCTTTGTTTTTAAAAGGCATCTTATCTCTTTTTTTTTGTTAGTATAACTAAGAATATACCTATCCTTTTTTTGAGATTTTAATATACTTAAAATTTTCCCTTCCCTTCCCTTCCTACAAATCTTCCTGTGTATCCCTCTTTTCCCTTCCAAATTTGTGGATTCTATTGATATATATATATATATAAACATATGTATGATATTATATATGTTATATATATTCATATGTGTAATATGTATTCATACACAAAACCTGCTGTCCAATGTTATTTGTATATGTGCTCCAAGGTTGATCATTTGGTATTGGTTAATCAACTTGTATGTTCTTCCTGGGAGGGAAGACTATTTCTTCTATTCTTAGCATTTCTTAGTTGCTTGTGGGTCTTTGTGTGGGATTGGGGAATTATGGTTCTTTCTTTGTCTAGCATGTCTATTGTTGTTATCATTATTCAGATACTTTTTAGGAAGTCATATTGCTGACTTTTAGTAATATTTCATTTTTCACCTCTAAATTTCTAAATGGGTCTCATCTGCCCTTCTTTTGCTTCCTATGACGAGGTTTATAGTTGCTGTTTTGCTTTGTTTTTTAGTTTTTTTTTTAAAGAATCAATTGTGATAGATGTTGTCATAAACATCTCTAACGTCATATAGGTGGAAGAGGCAAGATGTTAATAGGAATCAATGCCAACTTTTACTGCATAGTGTGTTTGTGGCCACCTTGGCCTACATGGAACCTTGTCTCAAAATATGCTAACAAACAAGTAGAACCAAACTTAATGGACTTCCATGTATGATTGTAGCTTAGAAACTGGATCTCTGTGACTCAATGAAGTAGAATAATCAATTTTTTAAGGAAAAGTAGACCTTATTCTTATAAAAGAAATATCAAAAGGAAAAGTAAAAAAATGAGCCGAGGTGAGATCTGTGAAATCTTCCATAGAGAAGTCATTCCAATTTCAATTTTATTTTCCCTTGTCAGTGTGATTAAAGATTCTCTTTTGAGTTAATTTTTTTTGTATCCAGCCATTGCTGTTGAAGGTGGTTATCAACCCTAAGAGTTCTCTGGTATAATTTTGGGTATTACTTGTTTATCCAGTTATATCATGAGTAAACAGCAATATTTTCACTTTTTCCCTTCCATTTTGTATCCCTTTGATCTCTTTTAGTTGTCTCATTGCTCTACTTAAAACTTCAAGTACTATAGGGAGAGAGTGAGTAGCCTTTTCTTGCCTCTGATTTTAGTGGAATTGCTTTAAGTTTCTCTCCACTTAACTTTATGTTGAATATTGGCTTGTTGCATATTGCTTTCATTGTATTTAGGTACAGGCCTTGTATCCCTGATCTCTCCAAGACTCTTATCATTAATAGGTATTGGATTTTGTCAAAGGTTTTTTTCGACATCTAATGAAATGCTTGTGAGGGATTTTTTCTTTCAGTTTGCTTATGTGGTAGATTACATTGATGAATTTTCCTCTGTGTGTGTGTGAGTGTGTGTGTGTGTGTGTGTATGTTTGTGCATGCGTTTCTGTGTCTGTGTGAATAAATGGATCAGTTTGGTTTCCAAATCAATGGAGGATGCAAACATTTCTTGATGGGTTTCAGTTCCTGGCGGGAGTCGGACATCTCTGGGATAAAGCCTGCTTGATCATGGTCGATGATGTTTCTGATGTGTTCTTGCATTTAATTTGAGAGTATTTTATTGAGAGTACTTTTGCATCAGTATTCATAAATGTGAATGGTCAGAAATTCTCTTTGCTGAATATTTGTATGGGTTAGGTGTCAGAGTTACTGTAATCTCATAGAATGAGTTTATCAAATATCCTAATATTTATTTTTTTTAATAATTTGAGGATTATTGCCATTAGCTCTTTTTTGAAGGTCTTGAAAAATACTGCAGTAAATATTTCTGGTCCAAGGTTTGATTGGTTTATTTGTTTGGTTGTTGGTTGGAAGACTTCTAATGACTGTTTCTATTTCCTTAAGGTTTGTGGGTCTATTCAAATTGGTTATATAATCTTAATTTAACTTTGGTGAGTGGCATCTATCAAAAAATTGTCCATTTCATTTGGATTTTTCAATGTTGTGGCATACAGGTTTTTCAAATGAGAAGTAAGAGTTCTTTGAATTTCCTCAGTGTCTGTTTTTATGTTCCCCATTTCATTCCTGAATTTGATCATTTGGATATTGTCTTTGCCTTTGGCTAGTCTCAGTAAGAATTTGTCTATCTTGATTTCCTCAAAGAACCAATTCTTGGTTCCATTGATTCTTTGTATTGTTTTCTTTGTTCTAATTTATTGGTTCCATCCCTGAGTTTAATTATTTCCTGCCACTTATTCCTCTTGGATGTGTCAGATTATTTTTTTCTAGACCTTTTGGGTGTACTGTTAATTTGCTAGTATGAGATCTCTCCAAGTTCTTAATGAAGGCACTTGGTGTTATGAACTGTCCTGTTAGTACTGTTTTCATTATAACCTATAACTTTGGAGATGTTGTGCATTCATTTTCATTGAATTCAGGAAAGTCCTATATTTCTGTCTCTATTCCTTCCTTGACTCATTGGTCATGGAGAATAGAATTTTTCAGTTTCCATGAGTTTTTAGGCTTTCTGCTGCTTGTGTTATTGTTGAAGTCTACCTTTAATAGATGATGATCTGATAAAATACAGGGGGTTATTTCAATTTTCTTGTATCTGTTGACTTGTTTTGTAGCCAAGCATATTTTAGAGGTTTTATGAGGTACTGAGATGGAGGTATATTCTTTGGTGATTGAGGGAAATGTTCTGTAAGTATCTGGCATGTCCATTTGATTAATAACCTCTGTTCATTTCATTATTTCTCTGTTTAGATTTATCTGGATGACCTATCCATTGCTGAGAGTGCAGTGTTGAAGTATCCAAGTATTAACATGTAGTGTGCAATGTGTGACTTAAACTTTAGTAATGTTTCTTTTACAAATTTTGGGGCATTGGTATTCAGAATTGAGATGGCATCTTAGTGGATTTTTTTCTTTGATGAGTATCAAATGTCCTCCACCACATCTTTTGATTAATTTTGGCTAGAAAGTCTATTTTATTAGATATTAGAATGGCTATTCCAGTTTGCTTCTTGGTTCGGTGTGCTTAAAAATTCTTTTTTTCAACCTTTTACTCTGAGGTAATGTCTACTGTTTTTGCTGAAGTGTGTTTCTTGTATGCAGCAGAATAATACATCCTGTTTTCACACCCACTCATTTAGCCTTTGTATTTTTATTGAGGTATTGAGACTCTTGATATTGAGAGATATTATAGATGAATGATTATTATTTCTTGCTATCTAGATATTGTTGGTTGTAGGATGTGAGTGTTCTTGTGTGCATGTATGTGAGTGTGTGTGTGTGTGTGTGTGTGTGTGTGTGTGTGTGTGTGTGTGTGTGTTTCCAATCTTTTACTTTGGTGGTATGACATTATTCATATCCTGTGTTTTTTATTTAAATTATTTATTTACTTTCCATACCAATTAAAGTCCCCTCCCTCATCTCCTCTCAGTTCCACCCTCCTACCCACTTTCCCCATTCTCCTTTCCCCTTCTTGTCAAAGAAGAGAGACCTCCCCTGGGCCATCCTGCCCCATGACTTCATGTCACATCAGCACTAAGTGCATCCTCTTCCACTGAGGCCAGACATGGCTGCCTAGCTGGGGGAAATTATCCAAAATGAAGCTAAGTCAGGCAACTGGATTATGCAGAACCTTGGTTTGCAGTAGGTACATGGAGAAATATCCTTGTCCAAGGTGGTTTTCATTGAAACAGCTCTCCTTTATTAGGTGGAATAGGGCTATATAAACCTCGGAGAAGTGCTTAAGGGTTTGGAGGGTGAATGTGCATCATTGGCTGGGGCCAAGGTGTTGGAAATGCTTCATTTCCCTGAAAAGGAATTCCAGGTGTTAGTTGAACATGTCCTTATAAGGAAATAGGAAGTTTTAAGCTGAAACCTGAACATGAGGCTATGTGACTACCTATCAGAGTTGTATGGCTATATTCTCTAGGGCATGCAGACCCAAAACAGGAAGGGAGCAGACTTTACTCCGGCTGGTCTCAAGATGATATTTTTTGGTTTGGATACAGCTCAACCACACTCTTGCACCAGGAAAGCTCTCCAGTGACATGGCTCACCTGCTCCACAATAATCAAGCTAAAATTGTAAAATACTTAAATGAACACTGTATAAAGAGGAAATATTTGTAACAGCAGACTAACAAATTTTATGAGACAAATAGAAGAGCAAAACAAAGCTCAGAAATATATTACAATACACAGAAAATTAAACCAGAAAGCCATTAATATTAATATAAGAAAAAGGAAAGAACTCTCAATAATACAACCAATTAGAACAACAAACAGTAATTTCAAGAATATGCAAACCCATCTCCATAGCAACTTAAATGCAAACTTCTTCAGTTTATCACTTGATAGTCACACACTAGCTGACTGCATTAATGAAGCAAAATCCAAGCTGTAGTAATAGCTCAGTGGTTAAGCATACTTGTGGCTCTTGCAAGTTACTTGAGTTCAATTCCCAGAACACACAAGGCAATTCAAAACCATCTCTAGTCCAGCTCCAGGGGATCTATTGATACCATCTTCTGGTTTTTGCAGTCAACACACATGCATGGATTTTATATACATACAATGCAGACAAAACATTCACAAAAATAAAACAAACTAAAATAAATGGAAAAATGAGATCAAGGGAAGATATCATGGGCAAAGAAATTCACAAAATTAGGCTCACAAGATAAAAGATGAGGTATCAATCAAATGGAAACTGCAATATAAGATGGGATAGTGATTCCGACATGTAACAAAGTAGACATCAAGCCAAAATAGTCAAAAGAGAAAATGAATACTACTATGTGTTTATAATAGGAATAATTCTTTAGTAATATAAATTTACTGTAAAGTATATGAATTATTATTTAGGCTCTCAGTGTCAGAAAATAAAAACATTAAAAGCATAAAAGTTCAGTGAGTACTGACACTAACAGTGAGTGATGTAAAAACTCCAACACTCATCTTTTGTGATTTTTAGTATAGAATAAAAGTCAACAAATTTTAGGCTTTACCTCGCAGATCAATAGTAATTAGAAGGTTTCTACAAAGTAACCCATTCAATAAATACATGTTTTCTCAAAAGTTTATGGAAGTGATGCAATTGATGGCATTATATGTCACAAACCTAGTTAACAAGTGCAACAAAATTAAAATGATCCACCGATGTCTCTCTCATATCCATTCAATCTCATGGCC
Source organism: Acomys russatus (assembly GCF_903995435.1). Taxonomy (NCBI): domain Eukaryota; kingdom Metazoa; phylum Chordata; class Mammalia; order Rodentia; family Muridae; genus Acomys; species Acomys russatus. Next base: position 63,058,156 of record NC_067169.1, on the reverse strand, counting down.
ACTTTTAAAGTTATCTAAGTCTAGCCATGATGGCATAAACCTTTAATGCCAATGTGTATGAGGCAGAAGTAAATGGATCTCTCTGAAATCAAGGCTAGTCTGGTCTACAGAGCAAGTTCCAGGACATTCAGAATTACACAGAGAAATCCTTTTGCTGAAAACCATATAAAATAGTATTAGTGGTAGTAGTAGTAGTAGTAGTAGTAGTAGTAGTAGTAGTAGTAGTAGTAGTAGTAGTAGTAATATACACTGATATATTTGTGTATATATACATATATCTTTCTGTATATATATATGTATATGTAAATACAGCCTGGTGAGTCCATTTAGTGTCTCTTCTATGTATATTTGTCTGCTGCTAACAATGTGGGATTGGATAATCTATCTAGGTCTCATCCCTGGTAAAGACTCATTCTCCTGATCTCAGTAGCATTTGATTACCTATATAGCTCATCATGTCACATTTTCTCCACCCATATTGACATGTTAACTGGAGTAGTTATTGTTCAAGTCTTGTTTAGGGAATCATACTTTTGAGATTCATTTTTTTCATTTTCCTATATTTACTTAGTCTTTTTTTGAAAAACGATTGTGTTTTTTCTCAGTGACAGATTGTAGTAGGAAGGTTTTGTGGCTGAGTTGGTGTCCAGATTTTTCTTTCTGTAGCCTTCAGAGTACCTTCTCATTCCAAAGAGTCTAGAACACAGTGGTGAAGGCTTCATGCATGTTGTCCTTGTCAATGGGGCTCCCTGCTGTCAGTTTTCAGAGAGTCAGCCTCTATATTTGTATCAACCTGGGTTGCTTAGGGATCCAAGAAGTTTCTAATGCACTAGGTTTCCATGTCCCCATTGCTGCCCAATTCTAGGTGCCTCTCCTTGCATTCTCTTTGTCTGTCTCCCCCTCTCCTCACCAAAACCTTCCTGTTCCTGTCTCCACCCACCTTCCACTTTACCTGCAAAAATTTATTGCATTTTCCTTTTACAGGATAGTCCATGTATACCTCCTAGAACCCTCTTTACCTGACCTCTTTGAGACTGTGTATTGTACTTTGATTATTTACTTAACAGGTAATATCCAATTATAAGTGAATACATATTATATTTGTCTTTCTGAGTTTGGGTTACCTAACTCAGGATGATTTTTTTTTCTAGTTCCATTCATTTGCCTAAAAATTTCATGATGTCTTCATTTTAAAACCTAGGTAGTATTCCATTTTGTGACTGTACTACATTTTCTTCTCATACTCTTTGGTTGAGGGACATGTAGGTGATATGCCCAGATTGCATGGACCCCAGAAGCCTCCAGGAATCTGAAGTCATATGTAAAAGCAAAGAGCTTTTATTCCAGTATCCTGGGGTAAAACACTCAAATAAAATGGCAATGACCCTAAAGAGAATATGTACTCTTCTTTTTTAAAGCAATTTTTATTATGTTTCTTTTTTACATATACATTTATAATTACTACACATAAATAAAATAAACTACATACAGTAAGATAAACCACAAAACGAGCAGGAAGTATATAAATGTTACAGTCATAGTGTTTTGGCAATTTGTATTTGGCAACCTTGAAGAAAACATCTTTCCTATCTTGGTGAGTCAAAAATTCTGAATGAAATTTAATATCTATCATATAGTCAACTCTATCAACTTAAAACATCTATGTAGACCTAAAAAATCTTCTTAACCCCTAAAAACTAAGCTTAATTGTAAGACTAAATTATCTGGTCTACTACCCCATCAGGGACTTGAAAATGACTAAAACTTAATAAGCTGAGTAAACCAGAAGTGCATGTTAGCAGTTTCCAAAATGAAAAAAAAAAATGACAGAGACAGTTTGCTGCCTAAACAGTCACTCAAAACCCTTTATAATGGTGTAGCATCATCTTCAGCCTCTGTCTGGCCTAATATATCTGACATACATATGTGTGAGGCAAGAACTATTGAGGACTTGCTTACCTTGTCTTAGCAGAGTTTACCTGTTGACTCTGCCTGCACTCACTCTTGCCCATTTTTTGGCAGAATTATTTCTGTGCCAGAAATGAGAACATTTTGTCCAGTGTCTGGTTTGCAGTATTTGAAAACATCTCCATAAGGAGGTTCTTTGATGCTCATCATCTTCTTTGAAGTAGGGTGGGTATTGCCATCCTATCGTCATAGAATCTTTAAAAGAATTAAAAAAAATCTTTGAATGCCATATTATGTAGGTCTCTGAGGGTTTTGAAGACCTTATCTATTTTATCTCATATATATATATATATTATATATATATATACATATATAATATATATATAATATATATATATTAGCTATCTGTTAAACCTAAGATGTATCATGTAGGCCTTTTTTAAAGGCCATAAAGGGGAGTTTCTACTAAGGCTACTTAATCTTGATTGAGATTGGTCAGTGTCCAAGGAGGCTATGTGACTCTCTCTGGTCAAGAATTAGGGACTATTTTTTACAACCAGTAGCTAGGTAACCTTACCTTTCCATTTTCTTGTGGTATTTCCAGTAACCATTGAGCTCATTTCTGAGTAATGGGACTCAGGTCTGCTCTATGCTAACAAGAAACTGAAGCCTGTCATAGAGTCTGCTAGACTTATTTTACCAGGCCTCTTCATAGGTTGTTTCCAGTTTCTAGCTACTATGAATAAAGCCACAATGAAAATAGTGGAACAAAACTTGTGAGAGTGGCCAAACAATGCTTGCTTGTACTTGAGGCCCACTTCATGAGAGAGAGCTGACACCCTATGCTGTCTCTATTGTCAGGAAACAAAGACTTGATAGGACAGAGACAGGGTAGAACCAAACATGTCTAGAAAAAAGTAGAAAAATATCAATGATAGGATTTTTAGTGATATCCTCCTATATTCATAGATCAGTACTGTCCAGTTGTCATCAGAGAGGCTTTCTCCGGCAGTAGATGGGAGCAGATGCACAGATCCATAGTCAGATATTATGCAAGGAGAGAATCTAAATAGCTTGTCTATATCTGTTTTCTCCACTCAGAGATCAGAGTCAGTTTGTAAATATATATTCCAAAAAGTACTATTTATAAAATAAAAACAAAGTGACATTGGGTTACAGACTATAATTTTTAGGGAAGAAATGCATAAAAGAATAGGCAAATCATCGTTACATTACTAATTTTTTAAAGTTTGTCTAAATTTAAGTTCTAAAAAAGACTGCTTATGGTACTATATTCTATCATGTCCATTCATGGTTTTCTTTAAAATTCTCCTTCCAAAAATTGTGACATTACTCATATTATTTTAATTTTCCACTTAATGTTGATGCATATAACATTAATGTTTTAAAATTGTAATCTTGTGTAAAATAAGTATATCAACATGCAAATATATTGTATCAATTCACTTGCAAAAGACAGATTACATGCTGCAAATACTGATATTATATTCACAGGGTAATTCATATTGTTGTCTCTTCAAATATAATAATGCATAGCACACACACTCATATACATGTATTATGGAAGCCCTTCTATAAAATGTCATATTCAGTATTCTTCTGGTTTGTAGTATGCAAAAATCTAGGAACAAGGAAGATAAAATGAAACCTTCCTTAAAGTTGTTGTGAATTTAGAAAGAACACTGTATATGAGAAGAAATTAACTATCACAACAAACAAGTCTGCAGTGCAATAATCGGTATTATGCTGAGGAGAGATCTACTCTCACATAACACTGTACAAGAAAAGCGTTATTCTTGAAGAAATAACAGAAATTGATAAAGAAACAAGGTAACAGTTAATCAATAATCCATGCATAAGCAGGGAAATGGAGACAAGAATCCAAATACAATGAATTTTTCCATTATATCTAATTTAAATAATTTAATTGGCAAGTTTATTATACAGCTAGGCATGTTAGCACTTACCTATCAAATCAGAACTTATGAAGTTAAGACACAAGGATTAGGAGTTCCAAACCAGTCAGAACTATGGAACAAGTCCCTGTCCTAGTGAAATAAATTAAAGGTCATTGCAGGTTATATGATTAATTAGATCTAATTTCATCGTCAAAGGACACATGATTCAGACAGAGAAAGGGGTAAAATCATTTTTCACTTTTTTTATGCTAGTGGAAAGCTAAGCTGAATAAAGATGTCCACATGATATAGTAACAAAGCATTCTTTTTGGGGGGCTTTGGATTTTCAACACAGAGTTTCTATGTGTAACCCCGGCTATCCTGGAACTCACTCGGTACACCAGCCTGGCCTTTAACTCATAGAGGTACAGTTGCCTCTGCCTCCCAAGTGCTTGGATTAAAGATGTGCACCCTTAGTGCCTGGTGGCAAAAGATTCTCTCTTTTTTTTTTTTTTTAATAAAAAATTGTGTTAACTTAGAATCATTCAGAATGTCAAGAAAACAGTCACATTTTTTGTTTGTTTGTTGCAATTACAGAGTGGTATTCAGTTAACAAAACAATGATTATCTTCATATAAGCTGCATCACAGACAACTGAAGATGGAAAAAAAGAAAAAGAAAAAAGAAAACAAACAAAACACTATCATCCTGACATATAAGTAATGTGTGCTGTGCACCAACAAGAACCGGCTTTAAATTTCTATGCCAATTTACAACCCTCAGACTGTTCCAGGCAAGGTCAATGGCCATTGAAAATACCATCAGGACAGGGTTAGCTAAAGACACATTTGGCAGTGTGTTAACTATAAAAAAAAAAAAAAAATACAGTGTACAGTTTAAAAACAAATCTTACACAGCTTTACATTTTAAATTTTTCTTTAAAAGGAGTGGGCTATGCACAGGGAGGTTAAGTGCTTTATAGAGTAGGGGAGAAACTGCGCTAGAACCAACTTACTCATCGTGATCTTCTTCCTCACTGTCACCTTCATCTTCTTCCTCCTTTTCCTTGTCCTCTTCATCCTTCTCATCATCCTTCTCCTTTTTTCTTGCTCTTTTCAGCCTTAACCTCTTTTTGTTTCATATATCCTTCCTTTTTTTCTTTTTTTTTTACTTAATATATTCAGATTACATCTCAATTGTTATCCCATCCCTTGTATCCTCCTGTTCCTCCCTCCCTCCTGCTTTCACCCTATTCTTCTCCCCTATGTCTGTGACTGAGGAGGACCTCCTCCCCCACTATATGGTCATAGCTTCTCAAGTCTCATCATGGTAGCCTGCTTATCAATTCTCTGAGTGCCACCAGAGATCCCCTCCAAGGGGAAGTAGTCAAATATGGGGCACCAGAGTTCATGTCAGAGCCAGTCCCCGCTCTCCACTCAACTGTGAGGAATGTCTTGTTCATTGGCTAGATCTGAGTAGGGGTTCTACGTTTACTGCATGCATTGTGCTTGGTTGGTGCAGTAGTTTGTGCAGAACCCCTGGGCCCAGATCTACCCCTCATGATGTTCTTCTTGTAAGTCTCTAGGACCCTCTGCATCCCTTCTATACTTCTCTCACCTAGAGTACCAATAGGATGTCCTCACAACTATCCCAGTCTCCTGGTATGTGAAGACTTTCATGGGACATGCCTCTTGGGCTAGTATCCAATTATAAGTGAGTATATACCATGTGGGTCTTTCTACTTCTGGATTAACTCACTCATTATGGTCATTTCTAGTTCCATCATTTGTCCACAAATTTTGGGATTTCCTTGTTTTTTATAGCTGAGTAGCTCTTTCCTTTAGCTTTGTAGGCAGCAATATCCTTTTCATACTTTTCGTTCAGCTTGGCAGCCATCTTCTGTTAGGGCTGCTTGTCATCTGTAGCAGTTTTGTTCCACATCTCTCCTATATTCTTTACATCACCACTGGATAAGCCAGGGTGTTCTCCCTTGATTTTTGGGTGGTACTCAGAACAGAACAAGAAGAAGGCCGCATGAGGCCTCTTGTGTACATTGGAGTACTTGAATTTCCTTTTTGTCTTCCCTTTGTGGGGGAATGTAAGCTTTTGTTTCTCTTTCATAATGAGCCTTGTCAACCTTTGTGTCCCCCGCTCCCCCCTTTTTTAAGCAGACATGGCTTTTCATGTCTCTGAGCACTTCTTAGAGAACTCTGAGAAGTTGACAGAAGGACCTGGGTGCTTCTTCTTGTGCTCCTCTCAGCCGGTTTGCACAAAGAACGCATATGACAACATTTTGCCTCTCAGCTTCTTACGATCTCCTTTGTCCATGTTTAGTTGATTTTGGTCCACAAGGCTCAGATGCATATCTGGCTTGGGCTTGCCCTGGAGCTGTCTCTATGGAGCCCAATGTACTGCAATGGTTGTGAGAATGGGAGCCAGCTGCAGTCTTCTCACTCTCTCCACTCTGTAAACAGCAAAAGATTTTAAAATATTTCTTATACTAAAAGAATTAAGATTGCTCTCCTCTAAGACACACAGGTAATGTTAATATCTTAAAAGACCAAAAGTGCCATATTAGACATTAAATCTTTTTTTTCAAATGAACACATTATTTTTTCTACTTCAAGTCAGCTTTTAGAATGATTACATGGGTATTTACATTCCCGAGAAGAACTTCTGTGTAAATTATAATCAATTTTAGATATTCATAATGTTGTGACTTTCTCTCATTATCCTAACAATTCCCATCTGTGTAATACTAGAATCATTAAATTTTTCATTTTTAAAATACTCATAATGTCTGTAAGCAATTCAAAAATGAAATATTGTATTACAATTTGGTATTTTCTCTAGGGATTTTTCAAAAGATATTTTATAATTGATTATGTTTTCCTCAAGCTTTTTGTTTTTAGTATAGGTTCTTTTTACTAACAGGATTCACAGATAGGTGCTTTTTTTGTGTCACTTATTAAATAACGTCAAAAAAAAGATATTTTTGATATATCACATGGAGGATAAAATAAAAAAACAATAAAGCACTTTGCAAATATGCTTGCATTCTTTAAGTTTTGCACAATTTGAAAGAATTTAATACTAGAAAGATTTCAATACCAAGATGTATGGCCTAATATATATGTATGTTATAGACAGAACACTTGCTGTAGCCCAGCAATGTCTATTTTGATATGTAAGAATGTAATAAATAATTATATGCATAACACTATTCACCCATATATTAAAACCTATAAAATCATGAATAAAAAGAAAATCATTAGAAATTCTTTTGTTTGCTTTACTGTTAATTCTAGAAACATTTATACATAAACATTAACTATCACTTTAACAATAGTTATAATTTAGAGACAAGTTCAATATGAGGGAAACCATCTGATATAAATGAAAGGGACAGGAAATGTTGACTACAGCTTTAAATAATGTTTCTCAAAATATGTTTTTATTCATGAAAGAAACAAGAGCTTAAGCATCCCCTGCTGTCTTGTTGTTTGACATCCACTATTGCCCATCTGCCTATCGATTGGTAGGAAACTCCAAATGGGAATTTTATCTCATTAATCATGTCATATCACAGGGATTAGGACAAAAAAATCCCTTTATGCTTCACAGCAGACGTCTACTGCCCAGTAAGACAAGTGAACAAATGTAATATGGATAGAATATCTTCACACTAATTAAAGGTCATCTACTATAAAATTGTGCACAGAATTGTTAAAATTAGGCTACACTCATTGTTTATATAATGAATCATATGAGAAAAAATTCATTTCCTATTGTTTTCTTATTACTATGACAATTAATATTTCAAGTGAAAATATCTACTCCATCTGTATTTTTAAACACCATATCATTGCATTGAACTTAAAGAATAAAATGTTGCAACACAACATAATAAACAAAATGAAACTTGAACTGACATTATACTTCCATTTTGTATATTTCCATGTTTAAATTTTATAATAAAATGCGTTATTCATTTAAGTAGGAGATGAAAACCAAACTGAAATTATAATATATTTGTATATTGATCAATGGCACTTAACATTTTTGTATGAATTTTCAACAATCTATATAACTCAGTCCAAATTCAAATCTTTACAAGATAAATTTTCTACAGGACATTAATCATCTTAGCCACCAGAGGCCATCAAGAGTATGAAAAGGGTTCACGTGTTGATAATTTTATAACTATGCAATCAGATTTTGCCAGTAACAACTGAACTTTCTCTCCTTAATCCACAGCTAACATTTTTATCAGGAATGTAAAGGAAACAATTACATACAAAATATTCATGATTAATATTTTCAGTGCATTCATGTATTGTGTGCTACAGAAGATTTATTATATGCAATATTAAGTTGTATATTTGCAAATCTGAAAATAACATGTGAGGGAAATGGTGGCTGGAGTGAAATATTAATTGATGCTAATAAAGCTCACGTGAACTGACAAAAACTTAGAATATCTGCAAAAATAATGTAAAAGTAGTCCATGGTTTACCATTCTCAAAACATAAGTATATAAGTGCACCTAAACACACACACACACACACACACACACACACACACACACACACACACACAAACACATTCTGATATGCAAATTTTTAAGATAAACCCTTGGAATCCTGCCTTTTTATGTTTTATCTCTTGTCCTCCAATAGGTCCAAGGAACATTGCTCAATATTTTAGCTGCAATATATTTAACAAAACATGTTATAATAATCCCTAATGAGTTGCTTTTGAATGAATAAAAAATCACTCTGAATAGGCCTGGCCTAACCACGTGAGCCCGTATAAGACAGAAGGAACAGCAGATGTTTTCTGTATGCCTTGAAGAACAATGGCATATTTGAGAAGCCATATGATAGGGCACAATAGGATGTCCATAAGTGCTAAGATCTTTAATAATTGTAAAACTGTAGTACTGATATCAACCAAGGCATTGGAAGTGGGCTCACTCAGGCATTTAAGTTTTATTCCTTCTCAAGTCTCTTAGGTGGGGTTGAGAACAGATAATTTAGTCTTACAATTAAGTTTTGTTCACTAGGGGATAAGATCTTTTTAGATCAAGATAAAGGATTTAGTTAATAGAGATGAGATATGATAGATATTGATTTTCATTCAGAAATTTAGACCTAACAAGATAAGAAAGATGTTTACTTCAAGTTTGACACATACAAATAGCCAAATTTCTATGGATGTAACATTTATGTAACTCATGATTGTCTCGTGGTTCTCCTTGCTATATGTAGTTGGTTTTATTCATATATAATAAAATAAATGTTTATGTTTCAAAAACTAAATAACTAGTCAGATCAAATGAAATAGACCCAAATATTTTATGCATAAACTTCTGCTTCACAGATGATAATAAGCAGCTAAATTGTAGTAATTATGTAGCAATTTAAAATCAAAATGTGTGTACACTCATGAGTGTACTTTTATATTAGGAAGGATATCTTATATAATTATATATGAACTATGATTTCAATTCTTAGGAGACTGATTCAGAAAAATCACTATGACTTCATAGAAAATCTTGGAAATTGAACATTCAAAGAATATAATGCCATATAAACAATAGACCAAAGGAGAGTCAGATGTTTGAAGCTTATATATCATCACAATCTATAGAACTGAATTAGTTTCTAACCTGCAGAGGATGGAGTGCTAACAGAAGTTGTGTGAGAAAAGAAATGTTTGTTGAATTAAGGTTGTGTCATTATGTTTCTAAAAGATCCATCTAATGGTTTATCTTGCCCAGAAGAATGATACAGTCTTTATGGTAGGTAGATCAACCTCCAGGTTCCCATCTGAGATTTGTTAATCTTTACAACTTGATGAGATTTCCCAGGAGGCGATCCATGACAAGTGGGTTCCTCTTTAGTTATTATAATTTAATAGAAAAAAGAAGAACTAAGAGAAACACCCTTCCCTGCATCACCTTTTCCAACACAATTTCAGTTCATATCAATCAATGTCTAAGAATTTGTTTTCTAATGTTAACAATTTATTTTCATTGTCAGTTGTGGTAAAGCAGACCTGTAATCCCAGCAATGATGGAGGCAGAACCAACCATGGTCTACAAAGAAAGCCCAGCACAGCCAACGCTTTACAGAGAAACCCTGTCTTGAAAAGAAAAAACCAAAATAAATGAGTTTCTAAAATATCTGAGTTGCAATGACTTGGCCAGTGGCTGCACAGGACACAGAAAATGTTCACTTACTTAGACCAACCCATTATATAATGAAATATTTGATCAAGTATATGATGAACAATCAGCTTTTCCTTTCATGGATTTCATCTTAAGTAAACATTTCCAACTAGGTGTAGAAAAAACTAACACAATTCTTTTAAAATAATTCAAACAAATTATAGAGATAACTGTTTTGAAAATGAAATAAGAAACCCATTGGCCAATATTACTGATGAGCATAGATGAAAATTCTTAATAGATTACAGAAAAATCAAATTTAGTAACTCACTTGAAATATAATTCACAATGTTCACCTGAGATTTATTTAAGAATTAAATGTCTCAATATATAGGATACAAATTCTATAATACAAATATATAATTGATCATATAAACAGATAAGAGAAAAACTAACCAATTTAGATATAGACAAAAAATTAAAATGATAAGCTATATATTGAAAATACATTGCTTATATTTTAATGAATAATACAAATCTTAAAATATTTTCTTCAAATTCTGGAACAAGAAAGCAATATCCTCTCACATTGCTATACTTCAACGTTGTACAAACCAGCTCAGGCAGGACAACTGGTAACAAGATAGTAATGAAAAGAATAAAAATATGAAGACATGGCAAAGTATTTTGTTTTTTTTTTTTTTTGATAAAATAATTCTGTATAAAAAGAAAAGGCTATAATGAAGACCAATAAATGAATTAGATAAAAATAATTAGATTAACAATTGAACATACAACACACACTTAAAATAAGGCAGTGGTTGCTAGAACCTGTAAGGCTTGAAGAGATATAGCAGGAATTGACAGATGATACTAGACCTTGTCAGTCAGGAGAATATTTGTTATGTCTTTTTTTTTTTCATTAATTTATTCTTGTTACATCTCAATGTTTATCCCATCCCTGTATCCTCCCATTCCTCCCCCCCCCATTTTCCCATTATTCCCCTCCCCTATGACTGTTCCTGGGGGGGATTACCTCCCCCTGTATATTCTCATAGGGTATCAAGTCTCTTCTTGGCTACCTGCTGTCCTTCCTTTGAGTGCCACCAGGTCTCCCCCTCCAGGGGACATGGTCAAATGTGAGGCACCAGAGTACGTGAGAAATACCCAGAAGATGCTCCAGCACACAACAAGAAAATTTGCTCAACCATGTTCATAGCAGCCTTATTCATAATAGCCAGAACATGGAAACAGCCTACGTGTCCATCAGTAGAAGAGTGGATAAAGAAACTGTGGTACATATACACTATGGAATACTACTCAGCTATTAAAAACAAGGAATTCCCAAAATTTGTGGATAAATGGATTGTTATGTCTTATAACACAGTGGAACAAAAATGGTTCACAAAACCCTTCATATTATTTGTGATAAACTAAAAGGAGTTGAAGATTCCAAAAGTAAAGAACTGAAAAAATGACATTCTTTTCACACAATTGTACTGATTTGGTCTGTATATGTTGTACATGTTTATTAATATATCACAATCTACAAAACATGCATAATAATTACATGGGAATTTTAAATGGCTAAATTTAAAAGATAAGATTTAAATTTACAAATATATCTAGGCCAGAAAAGTGTCTTAGTAGATAAGAGTGTTTATGGCAAATATCAAACACCCATGAGACTGAAGGAGAGACCTAACTCTAGTAAGTCCTTCCTTGATTTCTAAATGCTTGCTGCAACCCTCCATATATACACAGAGAAACTAAATAAAAAATATGAAAATAAAATAATCTCTTTACCCACTTGTCTGTACCTTACTTGAAAGAGAAATTGAAAGAGACTAAGTGATGAATGGATAATGAAAATGTGGTACATATACATAATGGAGGTAGGGAAAATTGAAATCTTCAAATCTTGAAATTTGCAGTAAGTGGATGGAACAGGGCAAAATGTACTAAATCTGATAAGTCAAAGCCAGGTAGACAAACTAAATATTCTCTCTCTTATGTGACATTAATGGTTCAACACTAAATATTCTCTCTCTTATGTGGGGTTAATGATTTAACTTGGATTATTTGCACATGTAAGAAAACTAGAAAGAGGCAATTAGAGAGGGTAAAGGGAAGGGGATAGTAGAACAGTTGAGCAGTGGTACTTATGCAAAGGAGGAATAAGAGGATATTTATGGGGGGAGAAGTGATGGGAGGGTAGGATAGAAAGGGTAGGGAGGAGGAGGAATTGACAGTAAGGTTTTTGAAAAAGTCATAAAATCATGTGTAAACACACTATTTTATAAATGTCATAAAATTATGTATTCACTTCAAAGAGGCTTCTCTGATGATGTTGAGAGTTTCATTCATCTGTAGGCATAAAGATATATTTAGGGCTATTTAATACTATGTCTATTTAGCAGAATAATATTATTAGGCTATCCTCTAAGTCAAATGGCCTATTCACTCAGGTTCTTGATTCAGTTAACAGTAGCAGAGAGGGTTTCTCTCTTGAGAAATATGCCTTAAATTCAGCCAGAAAGTGTGTGGTTACTCTCATTAAAATTTGTGCTTTGAACCAATGGTCATACATGACTAGGCTGGTCAACATTGTAGCTTTCAAGGCATCACCCTCTCCAATTAAACTCTTTCTATATATTCATATCTTTGATAAAGCTACCAAATAGTGAGTTTTCATATGGATTTTTCACAGGTTGTAGAAGAGGGTTGAGAAATATTATAATTTCCAAAGAGAGTAGAGGGCTACATTTTCCAGTCATCTAAAAACTGTTTTCTTGACAGTGTAGGGCTGTGAACACACAAACTCACAAAGGCTATGATTTAATGCACAAGACTAAGCCAGTCAAACTTACCCATAGATGGCAGAAGGTCTTAGGGTATCCCTCCTCTAGCTGAACAGCTATTAGCAAGTAGTGATTAATGGAGGTGGGAAGAGTATCAGTTTGCTTTATGGATGGTACCCCAAATAGGTTGACCTTGATCTAGAGGATGGCCTTATGAACATAGGAGCATAATTAAATGGACTCTATAACTTTAAAAACTGTGCATGTTGTTGAAAGTGAAAATAACAGTTATTTTATGGAAGGAGTTTAAGGAGAAGAAGTAAAAGAAAGATTAGATCTTTTTTAAATTTTATTTTATTAATTTATTCATATTACATCTCAATGGTTATCCCATCCCTTGGAGCCTCTCATTCCTCCCTCCCTCCCATTTTCCCCTTATTCCCGTCCCCTATGACTGTGACTGAGGGGGACTTCCTCCCCTCCCCCTGTATATGTTCATAGGGTATCAAGTCTCTTCTTGGTAGCCTGCTATCCTTCCTCTGAGTGCCCCCAGGTCTCCCCATTCAAGGGACGTGGTCAAGTATGAGGAACCAGAGTACGTGTGAAAGTCAGACCCCACTCTCCACTCAACTGTGGAGAATGTCCTGTCCATTGGCTAGATCTGGGTAGGGGTTTAAAGTTTACCGCCTGTATTGTCCTTGGCTGGTGCCATAGTTTGAGCGGGACCCCTGGGCCCAAATCTGCCTCTCATAATGTTCTTCTTGTAGGTTTCTAGGATCCTCTGCATGTGTAAAAAAGTTAATATAATAGGAATTACCCTACACAGGAGGAAACTGTCTTCTTAGAAAAAGGTATTAAACAAAAAGCCCAAGATCATATGTGAAATACCTCCCTTCAAGTTGTTGGTGAAAGGAATCTGAAAGGGCCTGCAGAAAATATAGGCTAATTCGATTCCTATTGCTTACCCACCACAAATTGACAGGACCCTATTCTTAAAGACACAACACACACTGATCAAAGGATATGGATAAATAAAGCTGGTACTAACGTAGAATTTTCTCCCCTGCTAGCTAGCTCCAGAAAGTGCTATACAGGTTACTGAATAAGGAAAGTCATTAAATGTCTGGATAAATGTGAATCCTGCAAACTATAATACTGATGTGCCTGACAAGATAAGTTGAATGAAGCAATAGTATCATGAATTTTAGAGGGTAACTAAGAATTATCTGATTGATTTAAAGGCTTCTTCCACAAAAAGAAATTTCATAGTTGGTACTGTTGATAGCCAAAGGCTGAGGTAGCTGGAAAGTTCCATTGTCCCAGGGATGAAACTACTATTATTTTGCTAAATAATCATACTAAAATGGCATCTAAATTCATACTTTTTTACCAATACATTATTAAAGTTTCCAAATAAGCAAGCCTTCTGGTCACAAGTCAGACACACACACACACACACACACACACACACACACAAACACACAAACACACACGCTTTTTTATTTAATTTATTTATTCAGATTACATCTCAATTATCCCCTCACTTATATCTTCTGGCCCCTCACTCCCTCACTCTTTCACCCTATTACCCTCTTCTAGGTCTGTGACAGAAAGGGACATCCTCCCCCACCATGTGGTCATAGCCTATCAAGTCTCATCCTGGTAGCCTGCTTATCATTTCTTTGAATGCCACCAGGCCTCCCCACCAAGGGGAAGTTGTCAAATATGGGGTACCAGAGTTCATGTAAGAGTCAGTCCCTGCTTTCCACTCAACTGTGGAGAATGTCCTGTTCTTTGGCTAGATCTGAGTATGAGTTCAATATTTACTGCATGTGTTGTCCTTGGTTGGTGCACTCCTTTAAGCAGACCCCCTGGGTCCAGATCTGCCCATCATGATGTTCTTCTTGTAGGTTTCTAGGACATTCTGGATCCTTATATTTCCCCATTATCCTATATTTCTCTTACCTAGAGTACCAATAGGATGTCTTCACATCTATCCCAGTCTCCTGGTAAGTGAAAATTTCCATTAGACATCCCTTTCGGGCTAGTGCCCAATTATAAGTGAGTATATACCATGTTAGTCTTTCTAATCACTCAGGATGATCATTCCATCCATTTGTCCACAAATTTCAGGATTTCATTGTTTTTAATAGCTTAGTAGTATTCCATAATGTAAATGTACCACAGTTTCTTTATTCATTCTTCAACTGAGGGACACTTAGGCTGTTTTCATGTTCTGGCTATTATGAATAAGGCCACTATGAACATGGTCGAGCATATGTCCTTTTGTGTTGGCACATCTTCTGGGTATATTTCAAGGAGTGGAATAGCTGGGTCTTGAGGAAGCCCTATTCCCAGTTTTCTGAGATAGCGCCAGATAGATTTCCAAAGTGATTGTACAAGTTTTCATTCTCACCAGCAGTGAAGGAGTGTTCCTCTGTCTCTACATCCTTGCCAGCATGTGGTCACTTGAGTTTTTTATCTTCGCCATTCTGATGGGTGTAAGATAGAATCTCAGAGTTGTTTTGATTTGCATTTCCCTGATGACTAGGGAGGTTGAGCATTTCTTTAAGTGTTTCTCAGACATTTAATATTCTTTTCTTGAGAATTCTCTGTTTAATTCTGAGCCCCATTTCTTAATTGGGTTTTTTGGTTTGGTGGAGTTTAATTTCATGAGCTCTTTATATATTTTGGATAGTAGACCTTTGTCAGATGTAGGGTTGGTGAAGATCTTTTCCCAGTCTGTAGGTTGTTGCTTTGTTCTGTTGACAGTGGCTTCTGCCTTACACAAGTTTCTCAGCCTCATGAGGTCCCATTTATTAATTGTTGACCGTAAGGCCTGCTTTGCTGTAGTTCGGTTCAGAAAGTTGTCTCCTGTGCCAAAGAGTTCCAGGCTCTTCCCCACTTTTTCTTCTAACAGATTTAGTGTCTCTGGTTTGATACTGGGGTCTTTAAAATACTTGGACTTGAGTTTTGAGCATGGTGATAAATATGGGCCTACTTGCATTTTTATTCATGTAGACATCCTGTTAGACCAACACTATTTGTTGAACATGCTATCCTTTTTCCATTGTGTAGAGTTGGCTTCTTTGAGACACTTATATTTTAGGACAATAAAAAATATGGACTAGAGATACTAAAAGTCACTATGACTAACACCCGGAAGCACAAGTGAACTAGGGTTTTGGCTTATAGACACTCTTTTCAAGAGTTAACTTTCTTCCTCTACGTTTGAGGAAAACATACTAAGTGGCATTATCCAATAATTTGATATTAGTCCGGAATAATTATAGTATTTGCCTCATTTAGATTATATCATTTCCATTGTGTAAATAGTTTGGTTAAGTTACTCAAAGTAAAGTGCATTGACTATTTAGGTACCACACATAACTTGGAAAGATTATATTAAATTAATAACCTTACATTTTACATAAGAATGTGGAAACATGCATTTCTTCATTTTACTGTCATATATGTATTAATATTGTTCTTTCACAACCTAGTTTTATCTAAAACACATTCATGCTAATGTGCAAAATGAAAGCAATTAAAACTGTTCTGTTATGAGTGAACAGGTGAGGTGAGGCTTTCTAACAGTGATGATACCATGGCTGATGAGAGGGACAAACATATTCTTGGAAGATGGCCAGGTTGTTAATGGAGTTTGACCATGCAAACCTTGTTAAAATCCCAATAGAACATCAAATGCCACATTATAATAGCCTTACAGATGTGTATAGCATTCTACTTTCTAGATAGTACTTTTTTCTATCCATCCAGATATGATACACAGAAAAAAATTGTTATTTTTTGTTGAACCACTGTCAGTGGAGCAACCACTCAATTCATATATGAATAACAAGAGATATTTTCCAAAGAGTTGATTAAAACATAATTTCACTATTAAAGGATAAATATAAAAATGAAAGCAAAAAGTAAATGGCAGGAATAAGTTCTAGGAGCATCAAAAGAAGAATAAAACAGATTTATGGGAATTATGTATTAATGAACATGGGAGGATAAGGATGTAGAGTGTGTGAAAAAAGGTACTACAGTAGAATATAGAGGAATTTTAATACAGAAACATTGCTTTTCTAGCAAGTGATCACACCTAAAGACCTAGGTCTATATGATCTAGCTGGGATGCAGACATACCTTAAATCTCAAGCAATGACATTTGAGTGCAGACAGAGTGAAGAATCAGAGAAAGATTGTAAAGAATGGGTCAACAATATGATATGCTCAACTCTCAGGAAACATACAGGAAAGAGAGACTATGTAAGATCAGAACAGGAGTTCAGTTCAATGCAATACAGTTGAATTTAGTTGAATTCATCTGAATTCATGCAGTTTGATTCAGTTCTACTCAGTTCATGAGGTCTGTGAAGTCAATGCAATCCAGTTTGTGGAATTCAGAGACAGTTTTTTTTTTTTTTTTATGCAGAACAGTTCATTAAGAAGCTGAGAGAAACAGGGCTGTATCAGTCAGCTTGCCGAGGAGGTTTGAGCTAGAACAGCTGAATTAAACCAGCCAGAATTAAGAAAATGATAGAAAGGGTAAGCTTATTCAGCAATAAGTCTTAGACGCCTAGGTTAGCATATGAGTCAGGGTTGGAATCTGAAGCCTTCAATGACTGGCCTTCAGAAGATTAGAATGTTAAGAAGATCAGAAGCTTCCAGGCCTAGGCCTAGGGCTAGTTAGAACAGAGGAAGAAATACTCTGTGCTCAGCCCAAAGAGTATATACATACATCTTGGCTATGGCTATCACCTCACTCCCTAATATCTGAGGAAATAAACACAACATTGCCAGGAGAAGATATAGATAAATAATAAGATATGATTTCTATGACACATTATATTTCAAAGTCATATTTTCTATTATCTTCTCCTGCAGCTTGTTTTGGTCTTGTATGATCAACTTCCGTTGTACATCTCATCTTCATTATTGTCTTTACCAGATAGGTTCCATTAGTTAATCTTCTTCTTCAATGTTCAGACTCCATCCATACATAAATATTATGTTTATTCATGAACCTAATATTCTATTGTTATTTACTCATTTTGTTTGCTTGTTCTGTTCCATTTCAATGATTTGATTATTTTTAAGAGAGAATAGACTTTTAGAAGGTCAGCACCACTTTATGGTCTGAATGTTATCTTCTTTTAATTTTCCAAACATGGAAGAAAAATTTCATGGTTCTCTCCTAAAATTGAAACTGTTCTTGCTACCTGCTGAGAATTTTTCTTATATACATTGGCCTAAGGAAATGCATGATATTTTGAGCAGGAAGAGGAACAGGCACTGGGCAAATGTTAAATCAGTCATAACAATTGCTTTGAAATATATAGTGAAAGTCAAATAGGAACCATTATTCTTTTCTAAAGATCATTTCACACTGTTCTCCACATCTCGGTCTATGTTAGTTTTTCTGCCAGGCAAGTGTATAAAACCTGGCCAGAAGTGATTCTGACATCTTATCCTGCTACATCAGCCTGCACATTTCTCTTAACACACCAAATGAACTCAAAACCTTTATATGCACAGCAACTCATAGTTTGTTATTATTCTAGCATATTACTTTCACACAGTACTTCTTTAAAATTGTTGTGATTCACTATAGTGAACTACAAAAATTATGGAGAATCTGTCATTTTTAATAATTCTAGTAAATTCATTATATTGATAAAATTCCTCACAAAGACAAACTCTGTGATATATGATCCAAAATATCTCAGATCTAAGTGTGCTAGCACACGCCTGTAATTGGAGCACTTGGAGATAAAAAGTCCAAAAGTTTGAGGACAATCTGTGCTGATAGTAAGTAAAGTTGTAGGTATCTGGATACACAGAATGAGGTTATGGCTTAAAGACAAGGAATAAAAAGTATAACTCAAAGGAAAGAGAGGGAAGTTGATTCTGTATCTCCTATTCATGTGGTATATGTCAAGAAAGTTTATCACTGCGTAAGAGTGTCAGACAGACCACAATCACCCAGTTTTTAATCTCTGTTCCATGTTATTATTTAATTTATTTCATTTTTTCATAATCTAAGAAGTTAAATTAATATATATTGGCTACATATTATTAGGGTTATTTTGTATCAATCAATCAATATATATACCTATCTATCTATCTATCATTTGTCTAATCTATCTATCTTTTGGCCAGCATGCACTAACTTTGGCTTTCTTTATCTACCTACAATGCCCTTCCCAGCATTGAGTAATTTTCCTTCTACAGTCTACACATTGTTTTATATTCTGCATATGAGAGACAACATTTAATACTGCTTTTTTTGTGTCTGTTTTATATATCTTAAATTGCAGCAAATTAACTTGAATAGGGCCATATTTTTGACTAAATATACTTTAATGAAAATAATCAGTTACCTTTTTTTCTTTTTTTATTTTATTAATTTATTCATATTACATCTCGATTGTTAGCCCTTCCCCTGTTTCCTCCCATTCTTCCCTCCCTCCCACTTCCCCCCTTCTTCCCTCCCCTATGTCTGTGATTGAGGGAGATTTCCTCCCCCTATATATGCTCTTAGAATATAGAGTCTCTTCTTGGTAACTTGCTATCCTTCCTCTAAGTGCCGCCAGGCCTCCCCATCCAGGGGACGTGGTCAGAAAAGGGGCATCAGAGTTCGTGTGAGAGTAAGAACTCACTCTCCACTCAACGGTGGAGAATATCATGTTCGTCAGCTAGGTTCTGATAGGGGTTCGAAGCTTACTGCCTATATTCTCCTTGGCTGGTGCCTTAGTTTGAGGAGGATCCCAGGACCTAGATCTGCCTGTTATGAAGCTCTTCTTGTAGGTTTCCAGGACCCTGTGGGTCCTACTATTTCCTTATTCTTCCAAGCTACTCTCGCCTAAAGTCTCAATAGGATGTCCTCTCTTCTGACCCAATTTTTTGGTAAGTAAAATTTTTCATGGTACGTATCCCTTGGACTAGTGTTTTGATATAAGTGAGTATATACCATTTGTCTCTTTTTGCTTCTGGGTGAACTCACTCATTATGATAATTTCTAGATCAATCCATTTGTCCACAAATTTCGGGAATTCCTTGTTTCCATGGTACAAACTGTGTTAGTTAGATTTGGTTGCTATGTTATACATAGAAATGCTAACTTAAAATAATAAAATTTTGGTTCATAGGCTCAGAGATTTTAAGCCATGTTCATATGCTTTGGATGCTTTAGGGCAGAAACAAGACAAAACACTAAGTTGTAGGTTATGTGGTGGAATATATCTGAGTAGTCCGCAGTAGCTAAGACAAAGAGACAGGCAGAGAGAATACATGAAAAATTTCCAACTTCACAAAATAAATGCCATTAGCTGATAACTAATCTTTTCGTTTGTTTGTTTTTATTAAATATTTTGTATTACATAGCCTTTTCTTTTTGACTGAGACAGAATCTCACTACACCACAAACACTGACCTTAAACTTAAAGTCTCTCTGTCCCAACCTCTTGAGCACTATGGTTAAAGGTATTTATCACCCAGCCCAGTTAGCACATGGCCTTTGAGGAATGCAAGGAATAAAAGGAAAAATCTTTAAGAATATGTGAATAAAAAAGGAATATGATTTCCCAAAGCCTTGGCAAAAGTTCAGTAAGGGCATTAGAGATAACTCACAGGAACATCATCTGTTTCTATGCAAAGTTGATAAATATATATCCCATTCATTCTACCACAGGCTTATTACATAATTGGAGAGGAAGAAGTGACTGTCAGATATTATGAGATAGAGATATGTAAAATAACATAATCTGTGAGAAACAAATTAAATAATATGTCAACTTCTTGGTAAATTGCATAGCACAATAAGAATCTTATTGGCAAAGTCAATAGTGGACAGTTCTTAGAATGTTCATAGGCAGGAAATGTATAGATATGTAAACATACATGCAGGATTTAAAAATTAAATTCATCAACTAGTAAACAATAAAAAATTCATTAATGGCACATGTAATTAATATTTTTAGTTGCATTATATATTAAGACATTTCACTAAATATTTTTAGCGTGTTAATATAATATGTATTGAATCATATAAAGTTTTCAAGCATAAAGAAATCAGAAAAATAATATATTTTCTGTCAAATAATTCTGATACTCAGTCCTGTTGGAATACAGAATAAAACTTTATTTCTATTATCACTATTATTTCACTCTCACTTTTAAGTCCATTGCTTCATTTCTTCATTGGTGTCAGAATGTTGCTTTTACGGGTATCCCATATGAATTGAAGATCAGTACTTCTCAAGGAATTATCTAGGACTTCAGCACCAAATGAGCAACACTGAGGCAACCAGTTTCAATGAAGTTAGAAAATTCCAGTGTTAGACAGGAATTTTTGGATTAAACAAATTTTATTTTGTAAGTAAATTTAGTAATTCCTGTTTTATTATATATTCATTCTACCAAGCACAGTTCCTTAAGTGCAGTGATTCTCCACCTGTGTGACTCAACCCCTTTGGGAGGTTGATATCAGATATTTACATTATGATTAATAGCAGTTCCAAAATTACTATATGAGGTAGCAACAAAACAATTTTATGGTTGACGATTACAACAAAAGAAACATTATTAATGTGTTTGAGCATTAGAAACTTGAGAACCACTGCTCTAGTGAAAGCTTTCTGATATATCCTCCTAATAAGATTTTTCTGCATATAGAAAAATATTATATATATATATAATTTAATATATATTATTTATAACTATGGATTCATGGCATGTTCTTATTGCCTTCTCCCTTCTAATTATACAGGTCTCTGATAACTAATGTAATGTTCTCTGTGTGTATGAAATTAAACTTTTATAAAATTTCTACATTTATTTGTTATCTATTCATGCCTTTGTGTGAATAACCTCATGGTATAGTACTCATGCAGTAGTTAGAAGACAACTTGTGGGAGTCAGTTCAATCATTTCCTCTTGTGGATCTCAGGAGTTAAATCAAGGCTATTTGGCCAACAATATTTTTACCTTCCAAGCCATCTCATTGAACCCAAATCAACTCTTGTTTTTGTGTTTGAAATTCAAACTTAATATGATGAATTATTAAAATTTATACAATAATTGGAAATAGTATTTATCTCAGGAAAGAGAAAAAATTGTATTAGAACTGAAAACTAATATAATTACAGGCATGATAGGTATCATTTCCACTGACCAAATTCTCCTTATAGTAAAATATTTAAATGTGGATTTCTAGTATAATGCATACTTACAAGGGAATAATTTCTACAGTGGCATCTTTTTTCTGAGAGTGAGTGGTCAGGGACATACCTTTTCCCCAATTTTTGTGTTGTAGCTTTTTAAAACATATTTTGGTAGTCCATAGTCACTATATATAACAATAGGACTCATCATAGCATTATTCATACATATACAATATAAAATATACTCATCTCATCCATTATTCTTCTCTTTTTATTATACTGATCCCCTTCCTCTTCCATACCAGTTTCCTTTAATATTTCTTTCCCTCTCTCTCTCTCCCTTCCTCTCTCAGGAGGCATTTTATACCAGTGTCTACTACAATGAAAAATAATCTCTCTCCCATAGCAACCATTAAATGTCAATAACTAGAAGAAAAAGTGGGGAAGAGCCTGGAATATATTGGCACAGGAGACAACTTCCTGAACAGAACACCAATAGCCCATGCCTTAATGTTATCAATTAATAAATGGGACCTCATGAGGCTGAGAAGCTTCTGTAAGGCAGGAGACACTGTCAACAGAACAAAGTGGCAGCCTACAGACTGGGAAAAGATCTTCACCAACTCTACATCTGACAAAGGTCTAATATCCAAAATATATAAAGAACTCAAGAAATTAAACAGCATCAAACCAAATAACCCAATTGAGAAATGGGGCTTGGAACTAAACAGAATTCTCTACAGAGGAATATCAAATGGCTGAGAAACACTTCAAGAAATGTTCAACCTCCTTAGTCATCAGGGAAATGCAAATCAAAACAACTCTGAGATTCCATCTTACACACATCAGAATGGCTAAGATCAAAAATTCAAGCGAAATGACATGCTGGCAAGGATGTGGAGAGAGAGGAACACTCTTTCATTGCTGGTGGGAATGCAGACTAGTGCAGCCAGTTTGGAAATCTGTTTGGTGCTATCTCAGAAAACTGGGAATAGGACTTCCTCAAGACCCAGCTATTCCACTCCTTGGAGTATACCCAAAAGATGCTCCAGCACACAACAAGAAAATTTACTCAACCATGTTCATAGCAGCCTTATTCATAATAGCCAGTACATGGAAACAGCCTAAGTTTCCCTCAGTACAAGAATGGATAAAGAAACTGTGGTACATATACACTTTGGAATACTACTCAGCTATTAAAAACAAGGAATTCCAGAAATTTGTGGACAAATGGATTGAGCTAGAAATGATCATAATGAGTGAGTTAACCCAGAAGCAGAAAGAGTCAAATGGTATATACTCACTTATATCTGCATACTAGCCCAAGGGGCATGTCTCACGAAAGCCTTCACTTACCAGGAAACTGGGACAGAGGGGAGGACATCCTACTGGGACTCTAGATGAGAGAAGCATGGGAGAATAGCAAAGTAGAAGGATCTAGAGGGTCCTAGAAACCTACAAGTAGAACATTATGATAGGCTGATTTAGGCCCAGCGGTCCCGCTCAAACTAAGGCACCAGCCAAGGACAATACAGGCAGTAAACTTTAAACCCCTACCCAGATCTAGCCAATGGACATAATATTCTCCACACTTGAGTGGAGAGTGGGGTATGACTTTCACACAAACTTTGGTTCCTCATATTTGACCATGTCCCCTGGCGGCGGAGACTTGGCGGCACTCAGAGGAAGGATAGCAGGTTACCAAGAAGATACTTGATACGCTATGAACATATATAGGGGGAGGAAATCCCCCTCAGGAATCGTCATAGGGGAGGGGAATAATGGGAAATGGGAGGGAGGGAAGAATGAGAGGCTTCAAGGGATGGAATAAACATTGAGATGTAACAAGAATAAATTAATAAAAAATTAAAAAAATAAATGTCAATAACACAACAGGGAGGATAGAACCTCAAGCCCCTCCTTCATCTATGTTGTAATAATTTTGGTGCCAGTCTTGTCTTATGTAAATAATCATATATGCTTTGCACACCAAATGTTCAAGCACACCAAGCCCACATTGTATCCAGAAGACAGTTATCCCAAATAATCCATCCTCTCCTCTAGCTTTTACATTATTTATGCTCACTCCTCAAATATTCTTGAAACCTTAGAATGGATGTGGTAGTATGTCCACTCTTTGTGTAGTATTGATAAATGTTTAATTAAAGAGTCAAAGTTTCTATGCTAAATGTAGCTCAAAAAATAAAAAAATAGTTTTTCAAATCACATTTTATGTAATTTCTATTAAACTATTAATAAAAGTTATTAGAATGTTACAATTTTACTTTCAGATTATTCTGCTCATTATTCCTTTTAAACCTTAATATCTGGGTTTTATTTATTTATCCAGCTTATTAAAATCATTTAAACAAATTACAATCTTTGCTGTATAGTTCACATACAGATTTTCAAACTTATTTTTTTCAGTAATAATTATTTATATATTACAAAGTCTCACATTTACTTCCTACTTAATCTTTATATTAAATCTGATCTGATTAGCAATGTAAGTTACCTTCTTGTTCTGAAGTGTGAATTCTTTCCATTTTGGTGTAGCCCCCTCCCTCATCACCACAAGATCCCACTCTCCCTCCCTCATCACCTTTCCCTCCCGTCCCTAGTCCTGCCCTAATATCTGTCCCCAACCAATCAAGTCTCATCTGTACTACCTGTGTCCTTTTCCTTTGTGGCTGGGAAAAATACCTTGCCAGGGGGGAAATGATCAATATTTGAGGCCAGAATCTGTGTCAGAAGTAGTCCTTACTCCCCATATTGGAACTATAAGGAGACTCTCCTGCCTATCTACTAAACATACTACATTTTTTCAATTTTTATTATATTTATTTTTTCTCATGTATTTATATTATCACACATAAATAAAATAAGCTACATGCAGCAAGAAGAACCATGAAACAACCAGAAATTATGTAAATGATACACTAATAGTGATTTGGCTATTTGTATTTGGCAACCTTGAAGAAAACATCTTTCCTATCTTTTGCATTCAAAATTCTGAATGTAAATCAATATGTATCATATCTAGTCATTACCAACTTAGAGCATCTATCTAGACCTAAAAACATCTTAACCCCTAAACAAGTAAATTAAACTGTAAAACTAAACTATCTGTAGGTGATGCTTGTGGGTGTAGTTCCTGTTCTCTTCACTAGGTTTTCTATCTCTAGGATTGCTTCAGATTGTGGTTTATTTATTGTTTCTATTTCTATTTTCAGGTCTTGAAGAGTTTTACTAATTTCCTTCCCCTGTTTGCCTGTATTTTCCTTTTTTCTTTAAGAGATTTATTCAATTACATCACCTGTTTGATTGTATTTTTCTGTATTCTTTAAGGGACTTATCCTTCTCTTTTAATTCCCCTGTCATTTTCATATCATCAGATTTATGATCATTTCTTTTTTGTGCTTCAGATGTGTTAGAGTATCTAGGACTTGCTGACATAGGATACTTGAGTTCTGGAGGTGCCATATGGCCCTGGGTTTTGTTGCTTTGTTCTTATGCTGACTTCTGGCCACCTAGTTGACACTGGTGTTAACAAGTAAGGTGGTGCCTGGTAGTAGTAGGCCTCTGAGATTGTAGGTAGAGCTCGTGGTACTGGGTAATAGCAGTCTTCTGTTTTTCCTGGGTGATAGCAGGCCTCCAGGTTATCTGGGAGAACTTGTAGTTTCTAATGACTGCTGATCTCTAGGATTGCAGGTAGAGGTGGGGCCCAGGAGATGGGGTGAGCCAGCTTTTGGACCCTGAAGATTGTAAGTCTCTGCTGCTCCCTGATGGTTGCAGTTGTTCCCTGATGGCTGTTGGTCTTCAGAATTGCAAGAGGGGATGGGGCCTCAGAATATAGAGCACTTTTGGGACCTGGAGCATGGACATAACTGCAGGGATGGAGATCAGAAGGCCCTGGACCAAAAGTATTAGTTTTTAAAGGCAATGCTCTTGGATTAGTTCTTTTTTGTTGTTTGTTTTTGTTTTTGGTTTTTTTTTTTTTACTGTTTTTTATTGAAAAATAAAATCATTCATATTACACCTCATTTGCTATCCCATCCTATGCATCCTCCCATTCCTCCCTCCCTCCCGCTTTCACCCCATTCCCCTTCCCTATGACTGTGACTGAGAGGGACCTCCTCCCCCTGAATATGATGCTAGGGTATCAAGTCTCTTCTTGATAGTCTGCTATCCTTTCTCTGAGTGCCATCGGGCCTCGCCATCAAGGGGACATGGCCAAATATGGGGCACCAGAGTTCGTGTGAAAGTCAGTCACCAGTCTCCACTTAACTGTGGAGGATGTTCTGTCCCTTGGCTAGATCTGGGTAGGGGTTTGATGATGACTGCACATATTGTCCTTGGTTGGTGCCATAGATCAAGCAGAACCCCTGGGCCCAGATCTGCCCATCATAGTGTTCTTCTTGTAGGTTTCTAGGACCCTCTGGATCCTTCTATTTCCCGATCTCCTATATTTCTCTCACCTAGAGTCCCAATAGGATGTCCTCACCTCTATCCCACTTTCCTGGTAAGTAAAGACTTTCATGAGACATGCCCCTTGGGCTAGTGTCCAGTTATAAGTGAGTATATGCCATTTGAATCTTTCTGCTTCTGTGTTAGCTCACTCATTATGATCATTTCTAGTTCAATCCATTTGTTCACAAATTTTGGATATTCTTTGATTTAATAGTTGACAAAGGTATAATATCCAAAATATATAAAGAATTCAAGAAATTAAACACCACCAAACCAAATAATCTGATTGAGAAATGAGGCTCAGAATTAAGCAGAGAATTATCAACAAAGGAATATCAAATACCTGAGAAACACTTAAAGAAATGCTCAACATCTTTAATCATCAGAGAGATGCAAATCAAAACAATTCTGAGATTCCATCTTACGCCCATCAGAATGACTAAGATAAATTCAAGCAATACGACATGCTGGCGAGGATGTGGGGAGAGAGGAACACTCCTTCATTGCTGGCGAGAATGCAGACTAGTGCAGCCACTTTGGAAATCTGTCTGGTGCCATCTCAGAAAACTGGGAATAGGGCTTCCTCAAGACCCAGCTATTCCACTCCTTGGAATATACCCAGAAGGTACTCCAGCATACAACATGGACATATGCTCAACCATGTTCATAGCAGCCTTATTCATAATAGCCAGAACATGGAAACAGCCTAAGTGGCCCTCAGTAGAAGAATGGATAAAGAAACTGCTACATTTACACTATGGGTTAGGGCTTAATTTTTTTATTTATTTATTTGTTTATGTTTATATATGACTTATGTGTACTTGTGTATGTCTCTCTCTCTTTCTCTTTCTCTCTCTCTCTGTGTATGTGTGTGTGTGTGTGTATGTGTGTGTGTGTGTGTGTGTGTGTGTGTGTGTGTGTGTGTGTGTGTGTGTGTATTTGCATGTACATGCTACAATACACTGTGGAAGCCAGAGGAAAAATTGTAAGATTTAACTTTCTCCTTCCACCAGGTGTCTTAGGCATCAGACTCAATTTGTCAGTATTATCAGTAAATATCTTCATCCAATAAGCCATTTTGATGGCTTTGTTCTTTAATTCGGAATATTATGATTGTATATGCAGTTATAGACTAGTCTGGTAATGAGTTTATATATCTTTTGTTTGATTCATAAGTCCTTTTCTATGTTCCTTTGGGCCTGTCATTGCATTGGTTTGCTTTCTGTTTCTATTTAAAATACCATGACAAAGAATAGTTTGGGAGAGGAGAAACTGAAAAAAAAAATAGCACAGAGAATGTTGCTTCACTAGCTTGTTCCTCTGTCTTGAACAACTACTAGTCTTAGACAGCACATGTTCACCTCACCAGGGTTAGTACTTTCCACAGTGGTCTGGAACTTTGTTTATCAATTTAAAATTAATTAAATACCACAAAAACTATCACAGACCAATGTTATGGAGGCAATTCTTTATTTGAGACTATTTCCCTTCAGATATGTCAAGTTACCAACTGACACTAACTTTGAAATTCCATCATGTGTAAAATTAGAAACACAAATGACTTTATTTTCTAATTTTTATTTTTTGGTTTTTCAAGACAGGTCTCTCTGGACAGTCTTGACTGTCCTGGACTCGAATTGTAGACCACGCCGGCCTCGAACTCACAGCAATCTGCCTGCCTTTGTCTCCTGAGTCCTGGGATTAAAGGCATGCACCACCATGTCTGTTTCACAAATGACTTTAGATTATAACCTTTGTTTTCCAGTTTATCTCAAATATCTTACATTAAATATTCCACAGTCTTTATGTTTTTCAAAATTTTTAAAGTTTTATCTCTCATTTTAAAATCCAAAGTTTCTTAACTGTGGCACCTTGTAAAATGTGAAGGAAAGTATATACGTTCTTGCGCCAAGAGGTAAGACTCAGGGTACAACTACCACCAAATAGGCAAAAGTCAAAATCTAACAGTAAGTAGTTCATGGTCCTATCCCTGGGGCTATCTGGTGATTGTCTAGGCTTCAAATGGCTTAGACAGTCATTTCCCAGACTCCACCACCTACATCATAAATTATTTTTCTCCTAGGGTCAGGCCAACTTGAGACACTGAGCTGCCCTTTGTAATTATTCCATGATGTACTAGTTAGGGTCACTATTGCTATAATGAAACACAATGCCAAAAGGAACATTGAGGAGGATAGGATTTATTTGGCTTACAATGCCATGTCATAGGCCATCATTGAAGGGAGTGAGGTTAGAAATTCAAGCATGTAGGACAAAACTCTTTGTCTTGCCGCAGTAAAAGAGGTAGCACTTAGTCCTGATGTGACTTGATGTGCCAGAGTGGGTTGTTACCTAAGAGAGGTGTATGGTGGAAGTGAGTAGGAGGGTGAGACTGGGAGAATAGAAGGGAGTAGAGTTGCTATTGTGATGTAAAATGACAAAATGAATGAATGAATAAATGAAGAAAAAAGAAGCTCAAGCAGGGCTGTAATCTGGAGCCAATGAAGAGGTGCTGCTTACTGGATTGTTTCTCAAAGCTATCTCAGCCTGCTTCTTTGTATAACCCAGGACCACTGGCTCAGAGGTGGCACTACCCACAATAGCCTGGCTTCTCCCCCATCAATTACTTATTAAGAAAATCCCTATATGCTTGCCTACAGATCAAACTTTTGGACACATTTCATCAATTGAGGTTTTCTACTCTCTGAGGATTTTAGTTTCTGTCACATTGACATAAAATTATTCAGTAATCACATAGCATTGGTATCTCCAGTACCTTGGAGTCTCTACTACATCTGGATTTGTACCTTCACCAACTACATCTTGGTCTGTCTTCAGGGACTACAACCCTGACACATTTTGACAAACATCAGCTATTTTCCATATCTTTTTTAATCCTGAGTTCTGCATTGCAGCTGAGGATCCAGCTTTACCACTGCTCTCTTGAATCTTCTCAAAGAGACAAGTATCTGCATCTATCCATGACCCCATCATATTTTCAAAACCATTACTATGAAGGTAATAATATTACATATTTCCGAGTTTTTCTGTGAATTTAAAATGCAGCCCTAGTCCCTCATGGGTGGTAGCATCTGTTCTGACTCTGAGTAAATACTTCCCAGAAAATTTCACCTCAGTGATACTGGCTTCCTGCTAATTACAACTCATCTTTCAGCTACAGACAACCAGACATCTAATGTTCCAGTAGAGCTGAGGTTTCACTTCCAGAGATTCTTATTTTGAATATATCACAGAAACATTCCTAGTAGAGTTTTTGTGTCCCTCTGAAATTTCATAGGCCATTCCTTTACAATTTGCATATTTTTCAACATTCCTATCTTTAAGGTCCCACAAAATAACTCATTAAGCTCTCAGTATGTTTCCCCAACCCACAGCTCCAAAACCTTCTACCCTTTTCCCATAAAACAATTCTAGACTTAAAAGCCAGATAATTAGATCCATCACAGCATGCCCTTTCTTTGTACCAATTTCTATTTCAGTTTGATTTCTTATGGCTATAATAAATACTATGACCAAAAGCAACTTTAGAGAGAAAAGGGTTATTTAGCTTACAGGTTATAGTTCATTAGTGATAGAAGCCAAGTCAACAGCGTAAAGAATAAACTAAAGAATATGCCATGGAGAAATGTGGTTTCATGGCTTGCCCTGTTGGTTTGCCCAGCTATCTTGCATATATACCCCTGGCCCATGTGACCAGGAATGGTACATGCCACAGTGGGCTGGATACTCCTAAACCAGCTAGCAATAAAGAAAACAAGGCACCAAAAGAAACCAAAAAACAATACCATCCACTTGAAGCTTCATGAAATGGCGATTTTCTTGGGGTAGCTTACAGGAGAATAGATGAGGGGAACTTACAGGTATATGGGTGACTCAAAGGCAGTTGAGCCATCAGGAATCCCACACTAGCATCAGTGTTGACTTGTGAAAGCTATATTTTTAGAGTTCACTGTGAAAATTGCAGACAACTCCAGGAAAAAAAATTTTTTTCTCCATCAATTGTTGGCTTTTTTATAGCCATAAAATGGGTCATTGTGAATCTTGTGACTTAATGAGCTTCCTGAAATTTACAAGTTTTATTAGCTTCCTGAAGTCTTATGAACCTTCCTCAAGGAAGGGATATTTTAATTAAGAATAAATAGTTAAACAATATTCTTAAACATTATTGAGTTGTGCATCACATTCTGTATATTCTGACTTTGTTCTTTGCCACATCTAATGTTTCTAAGGTTTTAGATCTCAACAAAAATTTTTATTTTTTTTCAAACTGTAAAACTTGAAAATATTCTACACTTCTAGTATATATGACTATGACACCACAAAAATAGAAATAAGCAAGGTATTGTCACATTGATATTAACATCTCTGGAAGCAACTGGGTAATAATACATGTTACATGAGGATTGGAGTATACTAAATGTTACTGTCACCAATAAGGAAGAACTATGATTATAAGCCACTGGCTATGACATAGAAATAGACTCATTATTACAAACAAGACATTATAATATGAAGTATTAATATGTTCCTTTCTGTTGTAAACTTTATTCAAATTATATTAATATTTTGATGATCAAATGGTATGAAATTATCAACAGGTTATAGTAATACTTTCTGGTATCTTTTAACAATTTAATCTTTCAAATGATTTTCAGGTTGAGTACTTGAAGCCTATTGCTTAACCATTTAGTCATATTTGTTTAGTATTATTTGTATTGATTTTTATTGATTTTTTTCATGTGTGTGCATTTGTGAGGTGTAGGGGGCATGCACTACATATGGGAAGATAACCACACACGCCAGAAGAAGGTTTGTGGTCCTGTGATTCCCTGGAATTGGAGTTGCAGGTGGTTAAGAGTTGCCTGATATATCTTCCTCGAATCAAACAGGTCTTGTGGAAGAACAGTAAACAACATTTTGTAGTGAATAAATAAAATAGTAACCCCCTACTACTGAAGCACAATAGATGCATGCACTGAAGAAAGATCAAAGTCAATAGGATTCATTTCTAACCTGTGTGTCTGTGATATAGATTTTGTAATACAACTGACATTACAAACATAACAATTACTATTTTCTTAAATATGTTGATTTGTATTTATCATTAAGACATTAAATGAAGGAAATTTTCACTATGTATTGAAACATGTATAAGACCATTTTTGTGTGTGTGTGAAATTTCCTAGTCTATTTAAAATTTGAAGATAGCTTTATTATTTTTAAGCTGTCTTATATCAGTGAATAACTATAAATTTAATATCAATGACTTAAATAATTTGAATTCTACCCATGATAAAATTATAATAAAGCTAATATTTATTTTGTTTATATTAATTTAATGTTTTCTGGCTTTCTATCATATATATATATATACACATAGTTAAATTATGCATACATGAACAATTTTTGCTCTTGTAGCATACACGTGAACATGTGTGTGGGTGTGCATGAACCTAGATGATTATGTGCATTTGACTGTGTGTTTCTAAGAATTATTTCAGGAATGCACTGGAGCACAGCTGTTCTATAGCATAATTTGGAGTGCCTTATGTAACAATGTGGTTTCTATAAACAGAGAACAGGCTGACTAACAAACCACAAATATGTGTTAAGCAAGCAAATGATACAGATGTCAGACTTTATAGTCTCTCAGATCAAGCATTCTATGTATACATGCAAGGCTTATTAATGTATACAATTAAATAGTTCATTTTCCTAGAGGAAAAATAAAGTCTTGCATATTAATAGCTGCATGTTTCAAATTTTGGTAAGAATAATATTGAAGAGCAAGTATTGGAATATTCACTATATTTATTTATTTATTTATTTTTATTAATTTATTCTTGTTACATCTCAATGTTTATCCCATCCCTTGTATCCTCCCATTCCCCCCCCCCATTTTCCCATTATTCCCCTCCCCTATGACTGTTCCTGAGGGGATTACGTCCCCTATATATTCTCATAGGGTATCAAGTCTCTTCTTGGCTACTTGCTGTCCTTCCTCTGAGTGCCACCAGGTCTCCCCCTCCAGGGGACATGGTCAAATGTGAGGCACCAGAGTACGTGAGAAAGTCGTATCACACTCTCCACTCAACTGTGGAGAATATTCTGACCATTGGCTAGATCTGGGAAGGGGTTTAAAGTTTACCTCCTGTATTGTCCTTGGCTGGTGCCTTAGTTTGAGCGGGACCCCTGGGCCCAAATCTGCCTATCATATTGTTCTACTTGTAGATTTCTAGGACCCTCTGGATCCTTTTATTTTGCTGTTCTCCCATGCGTCTCTCATTTAGAGTCCCAATAGGATGCCTTCCCCTCTGTCCCAGTTTCCTGGTAAGTGAAGGCTTTCGTGGGACATGCCCCTTGGGCTAGTATGCAGATATAAGTGAGTATATACCATTTGATTCTTTCTGCTTCTGGGTTAACTCACTCATTATGATCATTTCTAGCTCAATCCATTTATCCACAAATTTCGGGAATTCCTTGTTTTTAATAGCTGAGTAGTATTCCATAGTGTATATGTACCACAGTTTCTTTATCCACTCTTCTACTGAGGGACACTTAGGCTGTTTCCATGTTCTGGCTATTATGAATAAGGCTGCTATGAACATGGTTGAGCAAATTTTCTTGTTGTGTGCTGGAGCATCTTCTGGGTATATTCCAAGGAGTGGAATAGCTGGGTCTTGAGGAAGCCCTATTCCCATTTTTCTGAGATAGCACCAGATAGATTTCCAAAGTGGCTGTACTAGTTTGCATTCCCACCAGCAATGAAGGAGTGTTCCTCTCTACCCACATCCTCGCCAGCATGTGGTGTCGCTTGAATTTTTGATCTTAGCCATTCTGATGGGTGTAAGATGGAATCTCAGAGTTGTTTTGATTTGCATTTCCCTGATGACTAAGGAGGTTGAGCATTTCTTTAAGTGTTTCTCAGCCATTTGATACTCCTCTGTTGAGAATTCTCTGTTTAGTTCCAAGCCCCATTTCTCAATTGGGTTATTCGGTTTGGTGGTGTTTAATTTCTTGAGTTCTTTATATATTTTGGATATTAGACCTTTGTCAGATGTAGGGTTGGTGAAGATTTTTTCCCAGTCTGTAGGCTGTCGCTTTGTTCTCTTGACAGTGTCTCCTGCCTTACAGAAGCTTCTCAGCCTCATGAGGTCCCATTTATTAATGGTTGACATTAAGGCCTGGGCCGTTGGTGTTCTGTTCAGGAAGTTGTCTCCTGTGCCAATATGTTCCAGGCTCTTTCCCAATTTTTCTTCTAAGTGGCTTAGTGTCTCTGGTTTTATGTTGAGGTCTTTAATCCACTTGGATTTGAGTTTTGTGCAAGGTGACAAATATGGGTCCAGTTTCATTTTTTTACACATAGACCTCCAGTTAGACCAGCACCATTTGTTGAAGATGCTATCCTTTTTCCATTGAATGGATTTGGCTTCTTTGTCAAAAATCAAGTGACCATATGTGTGTGGATTCATATCTGGGTCTTCGATTCGATTCCACTGATCAACCAGCCTGTTGCTGTGCCAGTACCATGCTGTTTTAAGTACTATTGCTTTATAGTACAGTTTGAGATCAGGTATGGAGATTCCTCCGGAGCATCTTTTATTGTACAAGATTGTTTTAGCTATTCTGGGTTTTTTGTTTTTCCATATGAAGTTGAGAATTGAACTTTCAATGTCTTTAAAAAATTGTGTAGGTATTTTGTTAGGGATTGCATTGAATCTGTAGATTGCTTTTGGTAGGATGGCCATTTTTACTATGTTAATTCTCCCGATCCATGAGCAAGGAAGATCACGCCATCTTCTCAGGTCATCTTCAATCTCTTTCTTCAGAGTTTTGAAATTTTTTCATAGAAGTCCTTCACTTGCTTAGTTAGGGTAACTCCTAGATATTTTATATTGCTTGTGGCTAATGTGAAGGGTGTGGTTTTCCTAATTTCTTCCTCTGCAAGCTTGTCATTTGTGTATAGGAAGGCTACAGACTTTTTTTGAGTTAATTTTGTATCCAGCCAATTTGCTGAAGGTGTTTACCAGCTTTAGGAGTTCTCTGGTGGAGTTTTGAGGGTCACTTATGTACACTATCATATCATCTGCAAAGAGGGATAATTTGACTTCCTCCTTTCCCATTTGGATACCCTTGATCTCCTTTTGTTGTCTTATTGCTCTGGCTAGAACTTCGAGTACTATATTGAAGAGATATGGAGAGAGTGGGCAGCCTTGCCTTGTTCCCGATTTGAGAGGAATTTCCTTGAGTATCTCACCATTTACTTTTATTTTGGCTATTGGCTTGCTGTATATAGCCTTTATTATGTTGAGGAAAGTGCCTTGTATCCCCGATATCTCTAAAACTTTAAACATGAATGGGTGTTGAATTTTATCAAATGCTTTCTCTGCATCCAAGGAGATGATCATGTGGTTTTTTATTTTCAGTTTGTTTATATGGTGGATTACATTGATGGATTTCCGTATATTAAACCATCCCTGCATGCCTGGAATGAAGCCTACTTGGTCATGATGAATGATATCTTTGATGTGCTCCTGTATTCGTTTTGCAAGTATTTTATTTAGTATTTTTGCATCTATGTTCATGAGAGAAATTGGTCTGAAATTCTCTTTCTTTGTTGAGTCTTTGTGAGGTTTAGGTATCAATGAGACTATGGCCTCATAGAATGAATTTGGTAATTTTCCATCCATTTCTATCTTTTGGAGTAGCTTGAAGAGTATCGGTATTAGCTCGCCCTTAAAGGTCTGGTAGAATTCTGCACTGAACCATCTGGCCCTGGGCTTTTTTTGGTTGGGAGACCATCGATGATTGCTTCTATTTCTGTAGAGGAAATGGGACTATTTAACTTGTTTATCTGTTCTTCATTCAACTTTGGCAAGTGAACTTGATCAAGAAAATCGTCCATTTCCCTTAGATTTTCAAATTTTGTGGCGTATATGCCTTCAAAGTAGGATCTTATGATTCTCTGAATTTCTTCAGTGTCTGTTGTTATGTCTCCCTTTTCATTTCTGATTTTGTTGATTTCAATACTGTCTCTCTGCCTTTTAGTTAGTTTGGCTAATGGTCTGTCTATCTTGTTGATTTTCTCAAAGAACCAGCTTTTGGTTTTGTTGATTCTTTGGACTGTTTTCTTAGTTTCTAATTTGTTAATTTCAGCCCTGAGTTTGATTATTTCCAGGCGTCTACTCCTCTTGGGTGTTTCTGCTTCTCTTTTTTCTAGGGCTTCCAGTTGTGTTGTTAAGATGCTTATGTGCGATGTTTCCAATTTCTTTTTAAAGGCACTTAGTGCTATGAATTTTCCTCTTAGCACTGCTTTCAATGTATCCCACAAATTTGGGTATGTTGTTTCTTCATTTTCATTGAATTTCAGAAACTCCTTGATTTCTTTCTTATTTCTTCCCTGACCCAGGTGTCATTTAGCAGAGAGTTGTTTAGTTTCCATGTATGTGTAGGCTTTTTGTTATTTCTGTTGTGGTTGAATTGCAGCCTAAGAGCATGGTGATCTGATAGGATACAAGGTATTATTTCAATCCTCTTGTATCTGTTGAGGC
The DNA here is from genome assembly GCF_903995435.1 of Acomys russatus. NCBI lineage: Eukaryota > Metazoa > Chordata > Mammalia > Rodentia > Muridae > Acomys > Acomys russatus. Next base: position 63,022,141 of record NC_067169.1, on the reverse strand, counting down.
TTGCTTTGTGACCTACGATGTGATCAATTTTGGAGAAGGTTCCATGGGGTGCAGAGAAGAAGGTGTATTCTTTCTTGTTTGGGTGAAAGGTTCTATAGATATCTGTTAGATCCATTTGACCCATGGCATTGGTTAATGATGTTATTTCTCGGCTTAGTTTCTGTTTCAATGACTTATCCTTCAGTGAGAGTGGGGTGTTGAAGTCTCCCGCTATTATTGTGTGGGGATCGATGTGTGGTTTAAGCTTTTTTAGGAGATCTTTTACATATGTGGGTGCCCTTGTATTGGGAGCATAGATGTTCAGAATTGTGATGTCATCTTGGTTGACTTTACCTTTGATGAGTATGAAGTGTCCTTCCTCATCCCTTTTGATTAATTCTGGTTGAAAGTCTATTTTGTTCGATACTAAAATGGCTACACCTGCTTGCTTCTTGTGACCATTTGCTTGGAATATTTTTTTCCAACCTTTTACCCTGAGGTAATGCCTTTCATTATGGGTGAGATGTGTTTCTTGGATGCAGAAGAATGTTGGGTCTTGTTTATGTACCCATCCAGTTAGTCTGTGTCTTTTTATTGGAGAATTGAGGCCATTGATGTTGAGAGATATTAATGACCAGTGACTGTTAAGAGTCTTTGATGTTGTTTACAGTCGAGCGTTTGTGTAGTTGTGTTTTTGCCATGGGATAGTTATCTATTTCCTGGGTAGTTTTGGTTGTAGCTTGACCCTTTGGGATGGAGTTTTCCTTCTAGTACCTTCTGTAAAGCTGGGTTTGTGGATAGGTACTGTTTGAATTTGTTTTTGTCATGGAATATTTTGTTTTCTCCATCAATGGTTATTGATAATTTTGCTGGGTAAAGTAGTCTGGCCTGGCATCTGTGTTCTCTTAGGGTTTGCAGGATCTCTGTCCAGGCCCTTCTGGCTTTTATGGTCTCTGCTGAGAAGTCAGGTGTAATTCTGATAGGTTTACCATTAAATGTTATTTGGCCCTTTTCCCTTGCAGCTTTTAATATTTTTTCTTTGTTCTGCATGTTTTGTGTTTTGATTATTATGTGGCGGGCAGTTTTTCTTTTCTGGTCAATTCTATTTGGTGTTCTGTAGGCCTCTTGTATGTTTATAGGCATCTCTTTCTTTAGATTGGGGAAATTTTCTTCTATGATTTTGTTGAGAATAGTTTCTGGGCCCTGGAGTCTGATGTCTTCTCTTTCTTCAATGCCTATTATCCTCAGATTTCTTCTTTTCATGGTGTCTTTAATTTCTTGGATGTTTTGTGTCAGGAGTTTTCCAGATTTGGCATTTTCTTTAATGGTTGATTCAATATCTGTGATTGTATCTTCTAGCCCTGAGATTCGTTCTTCCATCTCTTGGATTCTGTTAGAAAAGCTCACCTCTGTGTTACTAGCCTTCTTCTCTGAGGTCTCCCGTTCTCGTTTTTCTTCTGTCTGTGTGTTTATCATTGAATCCATTTTCATTTTCAGATCTTGAACTGATTTTTTGATTTCTTTCATCTGATTTTTTGTATATTCCTGAGTTTCTTCCATTGCCTCTTTATAGGTCTTCAGAGCTTGAACCGTTTTATTTATTTCTTTCATCTGGTTGTTTGCATTTTCCTGCAATTTTTCCAGTTCCACTCTATGTGCTTCTTTTATGTCTCTCACCTGTTTGTCTGCGTCTTCCTGCATTTGATTACGAATTTTATTTGTTTCCTCCATTATCATCCTCATTACTAAGGATTTGAGGTCATTTTCTTGTATTTCCGTTGTATTTGAGTTCTCTGGGTGGTTTTCTTTGGGATAGCTGGAAACTGGAGACGCCATGTTGTTTGGGGGTTTTTTGCGTATGCTTTTTCGTTGTCCTTTAGACATCTTGCCGTCTTTGTTTTTGTTGGGTAGCTTCCAGAGTTGAATGGAGGGTGTCTGACGATAGATTCACTTGTTTTCTCACGATTTCCCTAGGCTGCGAGCTCAAAGCTTCACTGGTGTGGATGTTAGGAGGTTAGCCCTGTTGTTCTGGTCTCTCACAGCCAGTGATCCTCAGTCCCCCTCTGCTGTGGATCCTGCAATTGTTCTGGGTCTCTGAATGAGCGTTGGGTCAGGCCAAGTTAACCACAGCCTTCTGTGTTCCTTGCCAAGTCCAGCCAGGAGCACTGGGACCGAACCACGGGCAGAACTCAGCTAGATTCTCAGGGCCTGAACCGTCTGCCAAGCTCAGCTAGGGATTTTGGGCCCAAAATGCACACAGGGTCCAGCCAGAATTTTTGGGCTGGGACTACGCACCAAGCTCCACTAGGGCCTTTTGGCCCAAAGTGCGTGCTGTGGTCAGTTATTGACTCAGGGCCCGAACTGACCACCAATCTCATCCAGGAATTCTAGATTCAAACTGCACACTGTGTCCAACCAGAGTCTTAGAGCTGGTGGAACCGAGAGCTCTGCCCAGCCTGTGCCACAGCAGGAGAACTGCGGCTGCTCTGAGTTAGCGCCAGTGGTGGAACAAGTGCTCCGCCCGGACTGTGTCACCGCAGGGGAGCTGCCGCTGAGCTGCGGTGGTGCCTAGGATGGAACTGAGCACGTCACCAAGCCTGCGCCACAGCAGGAGAACTGCGGCTGCTCTGAGTTAGCGCCTGTGGTGAAACCAAGTGCTCCGCCCAGACTGTGTCACCGCAGGGGAGCTGCCGCTGAGCTGAGGTGGTGCCTAGTGTGGAGCAGCGTGCTCAACTAAGCCTGCGCCACAGCAGGGGAGCTATGGCCACGCTGAGTTAGTGCCTCAGGCAGAATTGTTTGCTGGGCCGGGCCAATACCCGGGACTCTGGGGCCGAACTGTCCGCTGAGTCCAGTCTGGGTCCAAAGGCTCCACGCGACCCAAATACTGCCCCAAGTCCCCTCTCCCGCAGCAATTCCCACCAGCCACCACACCAATCGCCTCCACCGGAAGGCTATGAGCTGCAAACCTCAGCCGCCGCTGTTGGTGCCGCTGGTGCTGCTGCCTCTGCAGCTGCCGCTCCGATCAGAGAAAAACCACACTCCTCCTGTTTGCAGGGGCACGCAGGTCCTCCGCACCCTGGTCCCTCCGAACCGTGGAGCACTCCTGCTGCCGTGATGTTTGGACCTCGGTGTTCCTGGCTCAGAAATCTGTTCAATTCCCTGAATTGTTCACTGGAGCCTCCAAACGCGGTCCACACTGCTCGCCGCCATCTTGGATCTCCCTATTTATTTATTTTTAAAAAAGAATTTTATAGAAATAAACAACAAAAGATATGATGGTTGTGAAAATGATATACAAATAAATGAAGGTCATTGGATTTTTAAAAAATTATTTCGAGTTTGAGTGAATCTTTTGTTTTTCCTTATATTTTCCAACTTTGTAAAACATGGATTTCTAAAATACTTAATAACCATCTGAGTTTCTTTGTTGCTTATAGTAATGTCTTCCTGTTTATATTGTAATACAGAAAATTAACCTGTAAGCCCCACATACTGAATGACCAGTTAACCTCCTGTGATGCTGGAATCTATACTTCTTGGAACATAACAAAAGCCTCATGGGAAAGTACAGTGGCCTATTGATTTGATTTATAAATTGGAACGTGTCTCAGAGTCACTTAGCTGAGACATTCCAGGGAATGGTTACAACCAAAGGCTATTTCTGGATGATTATTTATATTTAATACAGCTTGCTTCAAATTTGGCCCAAAATGGTGGAAGTGTTTTTTTTTTTTTTTTTTTTCAGGTGAATCTCAGGATTTATAATATCTGAATCACTTAAGTTGGGCCTACTTTTTTAACAACCTTACTTAGATGCTTTTCTATATGTATTTATTTATCCAGGTGAATTTCTGTTTGACAAAATTGGATACTAACAATTTAAAGGTACTCATAAGAAGTAAGGTGTTTAAAATAGTAATAAAAGTTTTTCAACTAAAAAGAGCCCAAGCTCAGATGAATTCACAGCTGAGTTATATCAGGCTTTCTATCAGAATGTAAAAGAAGATGATTCTTCAATAATTGAAAAAAATGCAAACATAAGGAATGGTTACAAATCTTCTACAAATCCAGTATCATTTTAATGTGAAAATCAGGTAAAAACACAGACACACACACATTCATGCATGCATGTACACACAGAAACACACACACACAGACAAAAGGAAGGAAGGAAGGAAGAAAGAAAGAAAGAAAGAAAGAAAGAAAGAAAAAGTCTATAGGCCAATATCTGTGATGAACATAGATTAATAACCTTCAATAAAATATTTACAAATTATATATGAATAATTGCCAAAATAGTCATCTACCACAGTAAAATTGGATTTAACTGTGAGATATAAGAATGAGTCTACATATGCAAGTAAAAGAAATCTAATAAGACAAGTGAATGGCCTTAAAGATAAAATTCACATGATTGTCTCAATAAATACAGAAAAGGCCAGGACAGAAGGAAACATTCCTCAATGTAACAATAGCCATAGATTAAAAATCCCACTCTGATTATTATCCTAAATGGAGTTATTAAAATCAGGAATGAGACAGAAATTTCCACTATCACCACTTCTTTTCAGTATAATGCTTGAAGTACTAGCTAGATCAATAAGATCAAGGGAATAACATTAAACAGATACAAACAGGAACAGGAGAATTCAGATTAACACAATTTACAGATTACATAACTACATATAAGAATAAAAAAAAAAAAAAAGAAATTTACCAAAAACTTTCAAAAATAGCTGTTCCAGCAGTGTGGCAGGTCACAAAATGAACCTATAAAAATCTGTAGCCTTTTTATATATCACTACCAAATGTGCTGAGAAAGAGGTCATGGAAACACTTGCATTCACAGATGTCTCAAAGAAAATAGGAATAAACCTAAATGAGGCCAAACACCTCTACAACAAATTTTAGAGGTACATTTAAATATCTGAAGAAAGAGATTAAGAAGAATTTAGAAAATTAAAGGATTATGCTACCCAAGAATTGGTTGACTTAATATTGTGAAAATGACTATTTTGCTAAAAGGAATTTATAGATTCCCAATATAATCCCAATAAAAATCCACATGATAATTTTGACAGAACTAGGAAAAAATCCTAAAATTCATACAGAACCATAAAAGTCCCCAGAAAGCACAAACAATTCTGAGCAAATAGCACAATTGTGAGGGTATTATGGTAGCAGATTTTAAATTATATTACAGAGATAAATATTTCACAGTCCTGACAGAAAAGAGATATGCTGATCAATGTAACAATCGTGATGAGACCTCATAGGCTGAGATCAGACAGTGAGGGAGCAAGGCCTGCCCTGTCAGAGAAGGTTAGGGGACAGAAATGGGGTAGACCTATACAATTAGGAAATGGGAACAATCAATGGGTGAATGGATAATAAAAATGTGGTATGTGTACACATTGGGAATTCTCTTGAATTGTGAAGAAAATTTAAATCATGAAATCTGCGGGTAAATTGATGGAACCAGAAAATATTATACGAAATGAGATAGTTCAGACAAAAAAAGGGCAAATGTTATATGTTGTATTTTACTTGTGGTTTCTAATTCTTAATACTTAATGTGAATATGTTACCTAGCATATGCACATCAATTAAGAAAGTAAAAAAAAAAAAAAATGGAGGATGGGAGAAGGCGCTCTAGAAAGGAGGATATTAGGACACACATTGTGTGAAAAGGAAAATCGAACTATAAGGGTGGCTTCATCTGGAGAAAGGGCAACTAAGAAAGAGGATAGACTATGGATAAAGTAAACTGAGGATGATTTAAAAAGGCATGGGAGACATTATTTTATTTTACTTAAAACACAAATACAATGTATTTAAATGTGTGTATATACATAAATAATTTACATACATTTATTTATTTATATATTTATTTATTTGGGGTGATAATTTCTTCCATAAGAAGCATACATAATCCAGAATTTCATTGCCAGGCATAAGAAACCTGTTAAATATGAAATATGTGTCACACAATATGCACGGTATATGATTTAGTGTAGAAGAATGAGAAGAGAAGGAAGGGGGCACCCCAGGGGGACAGAGAGAAAGGCAGAAAGAGAGAGTCAGTAACAAAGTAAGAGTAAGAGAGAGGAAAAGGAGATGAAGAGAGAGAGAGAGAGAGAGAGAGAGAGAGAGAGAGAGAGAGAGAGAGAGAGAACAACAATAAAGTGCCCAGATTACATGATGAAGGGGAAGGAAAAGCTCTGTCTTGGAAAGTTCATAGAAGTGGAACGTGTATGTCAGCCTTGTCCTGCATCAGATAGGGAATGAGAAGTGCTCAGAGGTTCTAGAGTTGTTTGTCTTGGGTCTGAAGAACACCATTTCAACCTTTTTAAGGGATAAAGAAATCAATCTTCTTTGACTGGTTCCTGATGACAGTGGGGCAGCAAAAGAGGATTAAAAGGCTGAAATGTTGGCTGGGTCCAGGAAGAGCAGGCTGTTGTACTTGCTGTCCAGGGTCTGAGAACATCTGTGGGTAGAAAGGGCAATGCACATCCAGCTTACACACTCTGTCAGGTTGGACTGGGGAACCTGTGGGTAGCTTCTTTAGCGCTGTTCTGTATGTAGGAAATATGACATGATACTGTAACCTACATACTGGCAGAACACAAAGTTAGTAGTTAGGGTGAAAATTTCCTTTCTGTGTACATTTGAAACTTTTGGAAGAGAGAGCAGAGATGGAAGTTTTGGAGGTAAGAAGAGAAAAGTTTGAATGTAGAGAATTTCTTTCAATTTTACCTTAGGTCTATATTTGAAACTTTTGGGATAGCAAAAGAGAAAAGGCTTGGGAATAAGAAGCTTCCTCCCATTTTACTCGATTTCTGGTGGTAAGGAAAAGTTTTCATCTGGATCTTTGGATCTGTCCAAGTTTGGTTACAGAGGTGTGTTAAGTTTAGCAGCCCTTAATGTGGACATAGGGATTTTAAATTCTCCAGAAGGCTTTTCAGAGGAGCCTAAATAGGTACAGAATGGACTACTTCCATGGAGAGGTGAAGTCATTGACTTGTTAGGATGTCACCAGAAATGGATTGTGATTCAAAAAAAGGCAAACGCAATCTGTTTGGGTCATCTGTTGATGTAGGTCAGTGACCAGGGAAGGGAACAGCTCAAACAGGGACAAGCTGGCTTGGAGACACACCCACCTAGTGCAGTACAATATTTGGTGGTGTGGTGAAAAAGAAACTGTCCGCAGAGGTCTCTCTCAATGAAAACGCCCTAGTTGCAGGTCAGCAAGGAGGACCAGAGACAGTTATTCAGACTGGGGTTGGGTAATTTCGCTCCCAGAGAACAAAAGAGGTGTCTACAGTGTCTAGGACAAAGGGAAGCATTTACACCAACTAGGAAGGGGAAATTCATTTAATTAGCTAATATTGGGAGATGAAAAATGGTAATCAGGTAATTAGGGAGAGGAGTCCCAAAACTAGCAAAAAGGGGAAGAATCCTGACTCCCAAATAAGTGATAGGTGGGAGATTTAGATTGTTGATTGGAAGTACTTATCTGGATTCCATTTGACCTGAGAGGTGGGTTTCCTATTGCTTTCAAGAATCCTTTTAATTCTTTGGGATTTAAAGATTTTTATACATTTATTTTAGTACACATGTATAAAACATACTACATATGTGACAATCATGAGAATAATGAGTTCTATACATGTTATATTCATAGTGAATTGGCCATCTGCATTTGTCCAGTTTGTATATTTTGGATGCTGCTAACTCACACTGCTGGTTTACTCAGCAATTTAAGTGTTACTCCTTCAAGTCTCTGATTTAGTTCATAAAAGGAGATAAATTCTAGACATGTTAGCATCACCACAGTTTGCAATCTCCAGTGAAATACATATTGTAGAAAAAGGCAATAGATATATATTTTGTGTTATAGTACAACAGAGGCTTAGGATAAACATTGAATTGAAAGAATAAATACTCTTTGAGGTGAGCTTAGTAAAAGCAGAACCCTTATGGATCTTTCTGACATCTGTAGAATGTTAATGTAAGGAGGACAGAAACCTTTTGTAGAGCAGAAGGGCAAAAGCTTACTTAATCTTGACTTTTAGCATTAGTATGCATCATAAAAGAAGGCATTCTTTCATCTGCTCAGAAGACTGAATATATATATAATTCAAGCACAACGTGAACCATTTGAGTAAAAGACAAAGATAAAAAAAAATGAAATTCAAAATTTTGAGCTTGGGACTATTATAGAGGATCATATGGTAGAACATTTTACCATACTGAGATTAAAAAATCAGAGCACCATTGATTATTGTCAATACTCTGAACAGTTAATACAACAATAACATAGGAACAGGAAGAATCTGAAGCATTTTTATTTATTTAAGGTACCTTAACACTTTCTTTAGAGTTTTTACCTTCATAACTAGCATTTACCTACCATAAAACACCTTCTTAGACCTTTTAAACATTCATAACTTGTATGTGTGAACATTAAAGCATCTTCCTAGATCCTCCAACATTCACAAAACATCTTCCTGGAAGCTTTAAAACATAGGAGAAATTGCTATGAGCAGTAACTGTCCTTTAGTTAAAATAATGGTAAAAAGGTCATATCTGAGACCTGTCATTTAAGTCTGGTAACAACTTAGACTATATCTAGACCTGAAAGAAGCTCTAAGAGTGAAGCTTAAAGTCTGATCTCCTGCATATCAAGAGGACTGAGTATCTAAAGCCTTACATGACAGAAGTTGGCAATGTGACTATGTAACAAAAGTATGATGTTAAAATACACATGCAGCATTTCCCTAGGTTTGAGGAGTTTGCTGAATCTAGAAGTCATCCATATGCCAATATATTAAGGAGCTTGAAGGCTGGAAGTGTCTATAGCACTTGTGT